>NW_026067929.1:1531694-1661307 GCF_014885135.2 Alexandromys fortis
TGGCAATGGGTTCTTTGATCCTACTGCACATATTGGCTTTGTGGGAGCCTAGGCAGTTTGAATGCTCACCTTACTAGACCTGGATGGAGGTGGGTGGTCCTTGGACTTCCCACAGGGCAGGGAACCCTGATTGCTCTTTGGGCTGACAAGGGAGGGGGACTTGATTGGGGGAGGGGGAGGGAAAGGGGAGGCGGCGGTGGGGAAGTGACAGAAATCTTTAATAAATTAATTAATTAATTAAAAACAAAAAAAAGAAATAGGTCTTAGACTGTTTTTTGATACTAATGCCATATTTCAACAGCTGGATAAGATTTAAAAAGAGATTTATTCTGTTTATAGGTCTGTAAATCTAAGCCCAGGTGAAGGCCCTCTTGTAAAGCCTCAAGAATATCAATGTGTGGTATCATATGGCAGGAAGCAAATGTCTCTCTCCTTCCAAAGCCACAAATGGCCATCTCAGGGCTCTACTCTGGTGGCCATATCTAGTCTTAGGCACTTTTCCAGGTCTCTCACTCCAAACACCAAAGTATGCACACTGGTTGCAGTTGCTGTGGGGTGTTTTGCTGCTGAATGCAGGAAAATGAACCCAAGATGCCCTGGGTAGTGAGGCCGAGAATGCACCAGGTTTGCTCCTCAGCCTGACCACGTCCTGGTACTGTGGTTACTAGTCTCTGATTCTTCCTGGGTTCCCTCCACTTGGAACCTTTCCACTCCATCCCTGGCAATCAACAATCTCACTTAGACCCCTGGCATAACTTAAATCCTTTTTTTGAAATCCCCTAGGCACTGCTTTCCAGTTCAGTCTTCTAAGAGCCTCGGGACATTGGTCCTGTTACTAAGTTACTGGGGAGGTTTGTAACAATGGTGATGTTGCAACAATGGTGACTTTGTAACAAGGGCAAGGATGACCTTATGTCCCACTTCCAGCAGACCCTCCTTTCCACCTGGGAGTGGTTCCTTACTCTCATCTTCCAAGGCCTAACCAAGAGTATTCTTGAAGATCACTTAAAACAGCAGTTCTCAACCTGTGGGTCACAACCCCTTTGGTGGGTGGGTGGAGGCAAAAGACCCTTTCATAGGGGTAGCATATGGTCTATCTTGCATATCAGATATTTACATTATGATTTATAATAGTTACAAGATTACAGTTATGCAGTAGCAATGAAAATAAATTGATGGTTGGGCATCACCTCAACATGAGGAACTGTATAAAAAGCTTGCTGCATTAGGAAGGTTACCTTAATTTACAAGATGTCTTTTTCCTCTAAATTTGTTCCAGTCTCAATTTACCACTCGAACGCTAAGCCACTCCTATGTTGCCAGGTACTTGCAACCAGAAATCCCTTCCCCACATTCATTGTCTGAGTCTGTTTGTGGTTACTAACAACAGGCCACACACTGAGAGATTTAAAGGACTGATTTGGCTTCTCTGCTGCAGCAGCCTAAGGCTAAGGGAGAACACCTGGCAGTGGTCTCAGGCCTGGGGAAGCCTGGAGGCTGAGGCGAGGCCCTACAAGACAGGAAACAGGGAATGCAGCTGTGTCTCTCCTCCTGCATTCCTCTCTTTTTCCAAAGCTACTGTACCCCATCAAGGGGCTCCACTGTAATCCTACTGCTCCCCAAGCTTCTACCTCTAGACACTCACCTAGTGATGTAAACTCCTGTTCTCTTGATGCAGAGGGAATTAAAGAACAGTGCATCTGGAAGGGACAGAAACATAGCAAGATGTATTTATCTGTCTTCCAAGATGGATAGGACTAGTGAATGATAAATACTTAGTTTCTGCATAGTAAATCCTGTGGTTTAAAAAAAATCACTGCACAATTAAAAATGTGGTATTTGAAAAATCAGTTGAGCCAGGTGATGGTGGTGCAGACTTTTAATCCCAGGACTCGGAAAGGCAGAGGCAAGCGGATTTCTGTGACTTCAAGGCCAGCATGGTCTATAGAGTAAGTTCCAGGACAGCCAAATATACACAGAGAAAACCTGTCTCAAGAAAGAGAGAAAGAAAGAAAGAAAGTGTTGAAACTAAGAAGCATTAAGAAGCAAAGAGGGAAATGGGTGTTAACTTCAGGCTAAAGAAAGAAATAGGGAGTCTGGAAGGCCAGGGAGACTTCCACATGCTTAGGTCGACGGCAGGGCATTTCGGGAGAGGCAAGCACAGGAAATGTGCTGTGGCAGGAAAGCAGTGCTGAGTTTCTTTCTCAGGACCCTGTAAATGGTGTGCTCTTTGGCCAGAATGCAGTAGAGTGAGAGCATGCTGATGTCTTCACGGCTAAGGCAATTTGCAATAAAATAAATAAAACACAAGCCCATCCAGTTGGGAAATGAAATTATTGTGAAGATATATCTGTATGGGTCAGAACTGAGAATGGTCCATGTCCATCTTTCCTGTTTCTAACGGATGACATGTGTGCTTCTCAGGGCACACGACTCCCTCCTGCACCTACTCATCCCCTTGCACTAACTGCCCAGTAAGAGAATATTCTTGAGAGGCACCAGGGTCCCCACCCTCATCCCCATTGCCAGACGACCAAAGCCATCCACAGAAATCCTGTGATGGAAGAAAAAAAAAATAGCTAAAGCTGAGGTCCAACCAGATGGGGATCTGCATCTAGACAAAGATTTCCTCTCAGTTTCAACAGTTTGTCAGATCATCTTGCAGCAGATGCTGGTATAATGGGCAGAACCACGCCCAGATTAGGGTTGCTTAGGTATGCCTGTCTCCTGCTTGCTACTTAAACCTAAACCCATACCACAGTCCTTCTGCGGACCTTGGGTAATGACTGCCCGTGGGGTAGTTAGTGGATTTCTTTCTCTTTCTAATGTAACCATGTTGGGTACATCTTTTTCTGCTTCTCACTATTAATTGTCTTCTTTCGTTGGCGTGTGGTGGATGGGTGGCCAAGCCTAGCTTGTTATCAGGGATTGGCTCTGATCTTAAAAATCTGTGTTCCTGCAAACTTGTGCAACCACTCTGGAAAGCAGTGTGGCGGTTTCTCAGAAAATTCGGGATCAACCTACCCCTGGACCCAGCAATACCACTCTTGGGAATATACCCAAGAGAGGCCTTATCATACAACAAAAGTATATGCTCTACTATGTTCATAGCAGCATTGTTTGTAATAGCCAGAACCTGGAAACAACCTAGATGCCCTTCAATTGAAGAATGGATGAAGAAAGTATGGAATATATACATATTAGAGTACTACTCAGCAGTAAAAAACAAGGACTTCTTGAAGTTTGCAGGCAAATGGATGGAAATAGAAAACATTATCCTGAGTGAGGTAAGCCAGACCCAAAAAGAGGAACATGGGATGTACTCATTCATATTTGGTTTCTAGCCATAAACAAAGGACATTGAGCCTATAATTCGGGTTCTTAGAGAAGCTAAATAAGAAGGAGAACCCAAAGAAAAATATATAGGCATCCTCCGGAATATTAACCTTCATCAGGCGATGAAAGGAGACAGAGACAGAGACCCACATTGGAGCACCAGACTGAAATCTCAAGGTCCAAATCAGGAACAGAAGGAGAGAGAGCACAAGCAAGGAACTCAGGACCGCGAGGGGTGCACCCACACACTGAGACAATGGGGATGTTCTATCGGGAACTCACCAAGGCCAGCTGGCCTGGGTCTGAAAAAGCCTGGGATAAAACCGGACTCGCTGAACACAGGGGACAATGAGGACTACTGAGACCTCAAGAACAATGGCAACGGGTTTTTGATTCTACTGGACCTATTGGTTTCGTGGGAGCCTAGGCAGTTTCGTGGATGCTCACCTTACTAGACCTGGATGGAGGTGGGTGGTCCTTGGACTTCCCACAGGGCAGAGAACCCTGATTGCTCTTTGGGCTGACGAGGGAGGGGGACTTGATTGGAGGAGGGGGAGGGAAAGGGGAGGTGGTGGAGGGGAAGAGACAGAAATCTTTAATAAATAAATAAATAAATAAATAAATCTGTGTTCCTCTTAGGCATTCTCTATTCAGTAGTCTCTGAGGAGACCAGACTTTCTGTACAGACTTTGTATGGCGTGTCAGATCATGGGCCTGTCTTGCTTAGGTGCAAACAGCAATGACACGACGTACAGTAGTCTCTGGGTATCTATCTGGTCCTTCGATGTCAAAAAAGGTGACCTTAAGAAGGGACAGGGTGTGAGGGGTTTGAGTGGTATCAATCGCACTTTCCATCTGGGGAGTTAGGACAGGACCGCAGAATCTGGGTGCCCACTTAATAATGCAACATTATGGTTAAAAAGTCTCAGAAATTGGAACTTTGTAACCAGAAGATGAGGAGTGTCCACTCTTCCGAGTAGATAGATACTTCTGGCAACAAAGAAAGTTTCTGAGGGCGGTGGATGCAATGTAAGGAGGTCAGGGAGAGTTCAAACCCTGAAGGCAAGGCGCCTTTTACAACGGAATGAGAATTTCTCCCTTTCCCTCTCCAGCATAAGCATGATGGTGTCTGGGAAGCGGCTCAGAGAGGATGCGGGGGCTGGCTGTGTGCAGACACGACCCACAGATAGGATGTAGGGCTCTTCTCCAAGGTGCATGGGGCGGGGGAGGTGAGCTTAGCGAGCTCTCGGGCTCCGCCTGCCACGAGGCACTCCGGGAATTGTAGTCCGTCCTCCGCCCCCTGGAGGCTAGCGGAGCAGCAGGGTTTCACGGCCCTGCCCAAGCCTAGGGTCCTCCTTCGGAAGGCTGCGACCAAAAGGCATCACGGGACCCGCCCCTTAGAGGCGGAAGGCACTTAGGTGTCTACCCAGGGCCTGTAATGCGGCAGGCGGGCAGGAGAGGGCCGACCAATCTCAGAGGCAGGGCGTAGCTCTGGCTCGGCTCTCGCAGGACACGCCCTAGGGCTTTGTCCTTGGCGCCGCCCCGCTCCGACTTTCCGTTCAGGCGGCGCCGCGGGCAGCCCAGAGAAGGGGCGTGGCCGGGTGGGGCGGGGACCTGGTGTGCTGTCGTCGCGCTTGGGCCCTCCGGGCTGCGCCGTTCCCCAGTGCACTGGGCTGCAACGCTGGTCTGCGCCTCAAGCCGCCTCCACGGGGACCTCGGAGCACGCATGGACCTGCCCGCGCCCGGCGGGAAGCGGCCAGGCTGGAGGTGGCCGGGGCGGCGGGGCAGGGCCGAGGCAGCGGGCCCCTGAGCGCGCGCCCTGCAGGCCGGACCGCAGCACCATGATGCCCGGCGAGACGCACCCAGCGGCTCCCGGGCCAGCCGATCTCGCGCGGTGTCAGGGCTGCGCCTCCCTGCAGCAGGTACGAGGATCCCTGGCCGACCCTTTTGCGCTGTCTTGGGAGCAGGTGCCCCTGTGCTTTGTTTAGTCACGGACTCCAAAATTGGTTCACCTGGCGCAATGCTGGTGGTAGACAAGAGCGAGCGTGCTCTGCAGGGCCCATTCCTCCCCTGCTCAGATTCAGGGTTTGCAGGGCTGAGTTGGGGTGGTGGGTCACCCAAAGTGCAGACGGAGTCTTCTTCTCTGGGGGGAAGACCTTCTCGCACTCCTGATTATTTGTTACTCGAAGATAAGGCTTTTATGATTTATGTTGCGTGCTCGGGAGCTGCATTTCAGCTTACGCCTATCGGTTAATGCACCAACAAGCGTAGCTTTTGCTAAGTGA
The DNA here is from genome assembly GCF_014885135.2 of Alexandromys fortis. Lineage (NCBI taxonomy): Eukaryota > Metazoa > Chordata > Mammalia > Rodentia > Cricetidae > Alexandromys > Alexandromys fortis. The sequence goes on from NW_026067929.1 coordinate 1,537,316, forward strand.
CGTGTTGTCTGGTTAAAATCCCACGAAGATGTGTAGCGTCGGTCGTTTGTTACGGTGGCATGCTCTGCTCTCAACAGTGGCTCGCTGCAGCTGAGTTGTGGGGTTGGTTTCCTGACGTAATGGGAATAGTCCCAGTTCACCTCATTCTCCTTGCCCTATTCATCTCACCCCGTCTCTGCCTCGTGTTCCAGGCACTGACCACGTTCTGGTGAGCCAGGTGAACACTATTAAGATGAGCGTGTACAAGTATCACATGGCAGGATTTTAGATGTTGGGGAGAAAATCACGGAAGCTATCAGGATGTCCGAGTTTTTGAGGCCGTGGCAGACGTGAATGTTGAAAAGCAGCTCTGGATATCGCTTCTAACCAGTGGGACTGTTTCCGTGATGGGAACGAGCTGTACATGCTTGATGAGCAAAGCTTGTGGATTCCTCGTGGCTGGTGAGACGCGACGAGACCAGACGGGATTCAGATTAGGTAGCCATCCACAGAAACTTGATTTGATTGTAAAATGCAGTCGTTGTGCCGATCTATATATTCTAGTTGTTTTGGGAATAGGAAATGGGATGACACTTTTATATAAAGGAAATAAAGAGTCGGGCCATGTGTTGGGTGTCTTATAATCCTCCCCTCCCATCTCATGATTCTGAATGGCATGCTCATGCATCTTTAATAGACCATATTTGGGTTTTTTTTGACCCTGGGCAGTCACTCAGGGATTTTTTTTTACATCGCCTGCTGTTTTATAGCAAGGCAAGGAGAAGAGAAAAATTATGCTAGAAGTTATATATTGGTGACAAATCGACTCAAAAATAAGTAGGTGAGGACCAGGATGATTGCTGGAATTTTGTGTGTGTGTGTGTGTGTGTTTGAAAATCATATTTGAGCAAAATGGTGAGAGAATGAGTTCTGTTGGTTTCTTTGGAGACAGACATCTTAGTGGATGCCTCACGGCCGGGAGTAAGTGCTTTCCCAGTGTTTTTGCGAACAGCATGTGAGGTAGTTTGAATGTATTTGACCCCCACAAGCTCAGAGAGTGGCACTATTAGGAGGTGTGGCCTTGTTGGAGGAGACTGGAGGACAGAAGCCTTTAATCCAGACCTTGAGGCTGGAGGGCGCACCTATAATCTGGGCCGCATCTTCTGTTGGAAGTGTGTCACTGAGGGGGTGGGCTTCAAGGTTTCGTATACTCAGGATGCTGCCCAGTGTGTCACTTGCATGCACGATGTAGTGGTTCTAGCTCCGGCACTATGCCTGCCTGCACACCGCCAGGCTCCCTGCTGTGACGATATTTGATTGAACCTCTGAAACTGTAAGCAAGCCCGTTCAATTACATGTTTTCTTAAAAAGAGTTCTATGGTCGTTGTGTCTTTCATAGCAATAAAATCTCAAACTAAGATAGCAAGAAAGCCGGTGTGACTGAGGGCTTGCTGTTTGCCAAGGTCAGGACAGCAAGAAGAGCCTGGGTTGTGTGAGTTTTACACACCATTGTATGGACTTGTCGTCTCTGAGTCCCTGTGTGGACTGTGCGTCTCTCCCCTCCCGAGAACTGCTTCCACACCCTGCCCACCAGGAGTTTCTGTCCTGTTGAATCAGCAGAGGCATCGAGATGCGTGATACCATCCTGGTCCTTGTGGTCTCTGACAGCCTGAATCTATTTACTGGTTCTTTCGAGCCCATCATCCCTAATCTTAACCATCCTTACTGTAGGAAACATTCAGGCCTATGGCCTAAAAGCGCTTCCCAAGAGCACCACTTTCCCCTCCCTCCAAGACACAGTTCCACTCTTGGTCCCCAAAACAGCAACTAGAGGAGGGTTTCTTTTAGATCTCTGTAGGCCTGGTCTGTGAACTTTTTTCTTAAGGGGCAAGATCATAAATTACTGGGCTTTTGGAACTTGTTCACACCTGCTCAGTTGCCATCCAGGTGTGAACGCGGCCAGAGACAAGAGTAAAAGAATCCCTGTGACTGTGCTCCTAACAACAGGAAGTTAACTTTTGAAAAGGCTTCTAAGGGCAATACTGTTCAGCAATGCTGTGAGTTCCGCTTCTGGAACACTAATTTGCAAAATGAGTGTGGGAAGATGGGTCTTTAGCAGACATAGAGCATCCCAAGAGTCTCTGCTTATTCCCTGTATGTTGAGAGATGGGAGCTTAAAGTGTGTAGTACAGAATGGAAGTCTGTAGTCCCGGTGCAAGGCACAGGATGAGTTGGCGAGTGGAAGCTGGGCTTGACTAAGGTAAATTATCTCATTGATGTGACCTAGGGAGAGTATTACAGCGCAGAGTTGATCAAAGCTCTAGGGAATGAAGAAGCTGAGTGTGGGATGCAAGACAGGTTCTCCTGTCGGGGAAGTGGAAGGTACCAAGATTTCAATCTTTGAATAGCTGTGAACCGCGATGGAAGGGAGAAACGAAGCCAGCCAAGGTGGTGAGGCTGTTGGAGATGTGGCACTGGAGTTTTAAGATGGCATTAGAATGGTTTTAGCCATTTTGGATTGTTTATGAAGTGTCTCTGAAATGTCCTAATGCACTTCCCAGGGAGTGGCAGCCGGGTTCTAGGTTTCTGTAGCTGCTGAGTTCACAATAAGCATCTTCCTGGGCTGGGAGGTGTTAGGCAGCCCTTTGAGTCACTTAAGTTTTGAATACCACTAACATCTGAAGAGAATCCAGCCGCTGGGGCTGGGCCCTTGAAGAAGAAAGCGTGGAATGGGGAGGGGTGGAAAGAGATAAGGAGACTTAAACAAGAAGTGGGTCACTGGCCAGTTGGGAGGAGAAGGATGACTGGACATCACCACAGCAAATGCTTGGTGTGTGCAGCTTAAACCCTGATACTCCTTGATCCTGCGGAGGATGCCCACGCAGTCTTTCTCACAGTGGCACCTACTGCAGTGCTGGTCCTTTATTCTGAGTCAGAGCCCTAAGGTAACAGGCCCATGTTCTGAACTGACTAGTCCCTGGCTTGCAGAGTGTCTTCCTGTCTGTCTGTCCCTTCTTTCCTTTAGAGTGGAAGACGCAGTTGCCGTTTTATCTACTCCCTCAGAAATGTATCTAAAGGTACTGTGCTTCCCTCATCCCAGGTTATCTTGTGACTTCACAGAGCACTCTTGACCTTTGGATTAGAGGGCCTTGTTACTGATTTGTAGCCCAGCATCCTCGTGTTCCAGAATCTCAGCAGTCACAAAATGTGGAACCTAAATCTGGTGATACTCTGTAAATTAGGCAAGCTCTGTGTTCCTTGATTGTAGGTTAAGCCGGGGAATTGGTTGTTGGAAGTCACATCTTTCCCCAGTCCTCTTTGAAGCATTTGAGACTCTGCACTGCTGCGTTAGATTTGTCTGCTTATAAAAGCTGCAGATGCTCCCCAGAGCAGGACGCTGGTCAGAAGTGTTTCTCTGCAGGGATCCTCAGCATGGTGAAAGTCCCGGAGCAGAAAGCACAAATGCTGAGAGAGCTGTCAGAGAGCCTGCAGATTGCACCCCTCCCTTCTCTAGAACTGCTGAGCATGGATCCCACCTGCACACAGGCATGCAGATCAGAAGGACCTAGAGGGTCCCCCACCCGTCATCAGCTGCTATCTCACTGTTCAGAGTTCAGTTCCAAACAATGCAAATGAATCTGGATTGAACATTGCTGTATAAACTGGTGCTATTAGGATGTCTCACCCTACACAGACCTGCACACGTGTTATGGTGTAGTTATCAAACAGACTAGTAGTCATGTAGGGGATGATTGAGACAATAAAACAGAAAACAAACTACTTTCCTGGGCTTTTGTTTTCTTTTCTTTATTCACTTAGTGTTTATAATATGTGGAGGGAAATTTTCTAATTTGTGGATGTTGGTTCCAAGCTGTGCCTATACAGTTCCATGACTACTTAGTTCCAAAATATATAAATACATTAGCCTTCTACACAGCAAAATGCCCAGGAGAAAGCAATGGAGGAAATGAAGCAGAGCAAAAGATATTGTGCCCTTTTCTCTTTTCTTTTCTTTTCTTTTCTTTTCTTTTCTTTCCTTTTCTTTTCTTTTTTATTCGAGACAGGGTTTCTCTATAGCTTTGGAGCCTGTCCTGGAACTAGCTCTTGTAGACAGGCTGGCCTCAAACTCACAGAGATCCGTCTGCCTCTGCCTTCCGAGTACTGGGATTAAAGGTGTGCACCCCTGCTGCTCAGCTTACTGTTGCTGTCTTACCATTTAATTTAAAATTAGTCAGGTTTGGGGAGACGGTGGAGCTCATTAAGGCTTTAGTAGTAGTGCAGAAGGGGCTGAAACAGTTAACTTGGAAGGCTCTCCTTTCCCTCTCGGGCAGAGGTTCTCAACCTTCCTAATGCTGTGACCCTTTAATACAGATCATCATGTTGTGGGGACCCCAAAGCATAATTTATTTTATTGCTACTTCATAATTAATTTTTTTCTTTCTTTTTTCCTTTTTTTTCTTTTTTTCCTTTTTTTTCATAATTAATTTTGCTACTGTTATGACTTGCATGTAAATGCCTGTTTTCTGATGGTCTGAGGTGACTCCTACGAAAAGGTTGTTTGACCCCAGGTTGAGAATCACTGCTCTACGATGTTATGTTTTGCGGTTTTAAGGTCCACACCCCCCCATTTGTTTTCTCTAAGGCAGAGTTATATGTGGTCAAAGTTGAGAGAGAAAACTGAATATAATGTTCTATTAAGACAACCTGCAGCTCTGCCCATATATTCTTTGCAAAAGACATTATTTTTAATTGCACTATGTGGATTTTTGTAATGAACCTTCTTGTCTTTAGTAAACCTGTTGCATGTTCTTTTCGTTGACATTTAGTGTTGATTCCTAATCTTGGAAGTTGCGGGCGATGCATTCAGGCTTCCCATCTCTCCACAATCCCTGCCATCCTCTTGGTGTGCAGACTTCAGTTGGTGCAGTTGAGGTCTGGCCACATGTCAGTTAAAAGACAGTATAGTGTGGCTGGCCTGGCTGCTCTGAAACTCACTGTGGAGCTGAGTTAAGCTCCTGATCCTGACACCACTTGCCAAACGTAGGGTGGTGCCACACACCACCATGCCCTGTTTAGTAACTGGACTTTAGTTTTAGTTTTTCTTGCTATTGAGATACAACACTTAGCAAAAACAGTTTGAGGAGCACTTGTTTTTGCTCATGTTTGAGAGGATCCAGTCCCTGGGGAATGCATGGCAACAGTATGAGGGTATGAGGTGCATGTTCATGCTGCTTGATCCTTTTCATTTAGTGTGGGACTTCAGCCTTGGCATGGGGCTACCCACATTCAGAACAGGCCTTCTGTGGTTAAACCTCTCTGGAGATTCCCTCACAGACACTCAGAGGTGCATCTCCTAGCTAATCCAAATCTAATCAAGTTGACCCTGAAGATCGATAACAACAATTATTCTCTAACAACTTTACATCCTAAATGTGGATATTTGCTGTATGCTGGAGATCGCAGAGGATTGAGCACTTAACGTGCCTGATCCTGGTGACATGTCTCTTAGGCTCTTCAGTGCCTCCACCTGAAGCCTAGAACTGAGGCAGGTAGAGGGGAAGAAACTGCCTCACCGCTCAGAGAGGGGATGAGAATCAGTCGGGCAGATTCAAATGATGTGGAGCTAAGGTTGGTCTGCTGTCTCAGGCACAGCAGTGTAGCGTCTGGAAGCAAGGCAGGGGAGGTTCCAGGTGGAGTAGCAAAGAGCTCAAGGGAAATGAGAAAAGGAGAGAGAACCATTCCAGCTTCAGAAAGAATCGAGGATGCCATTTCCCATTGCTAGCTTTGCCTGAGCACCCTTCAGTGCAGCCTGGCGTGGCGGCACAGACCTGTAGTCCCAGCACTCCCAAGTCCAAGGCTGGAGCTACAGCTTTCAGAGCAGCCTGGGCTGCTTGGCAGTTGACTCTCTGAGAAACTGACCTTTACTGTGTCCATCCCTCCATAGTCTACAGCCGCCTCTCCTGATGACCCGGAACTCTGCTGATTCCCTGCTTCCTCCTCCACTTCTGTGCTCCACCGCCCCCACTCTGGCTTACCCAATGCCCTTAGCGGAGCCTGCTCACATCTTCTCAACCTCTAGCAAGGCTGTCTTAGGGCAGAAGCTTGTGGAGACTTGGCCGACTTGAGAATATTTCTTAGAAGTTTGAGTTCTCTTTCCAAAATGGGAAGTCTCCCCTTGTAGGGCCCTGGCCTCTAGTAGGGCCCTATCAGGTCTGTGCCCTGTCTCCACTGCTGTGAAATCCTAATGTTCCAAGGGCGGCATCCTTTTGGGCTCCACGGGCTTTCTGCTGGACTTTGGAGGAGCACTTGTCCTTACATAATGGGAAACTGGGGATGGGGCCCAAGTCTTGAAACTCTCCCGTGTCTTTCTATCTTTTCCATGTGTTTTGTCCAGAGAGTTTATCACTAGGCCTATGGGACCGTTTCCTCTGCTGCCAAAATTGGGTGTCTTTTTCTCCCATCTCTGTTTTTGCTTTTTTGGGGACCTTTCATTGAGTTCTGTGGTTGGATCTTTTGAGTCTGTAATTATGCTCCCCTGGTTGTAATTTAGCTGTAACTTAAACAGTGTAAAATGTATCCTCTTGATGTGTACAATTAGTCAATGGTGCACACATCTAGCAGTTGGGTGATTATCCACAGCCTCCTGAAACATTTCCATTTGCCCTTGGAGAAGCCTCTCCCAGTCAGCCGTCTTTCCTGCTCTCTGCCCTGCACTTCCTGCAAAGGCCTCATCTATGGGTTTGCTTATCATGGACAATTTACACGACTGGGGTTAGCATGCGGGGTCTCCTGTGGCTGTTGCGTCTAATGCGAAGTTCTCAGGGTTCACTCGTGTGGTAGTTGTGTCGCTGAGAGCTTTTCATTGTCAGCGTTGGGTGGCTCAATCCCCCACCCTTTGGGCCTTAAGCTCACGTTTCTGTTTCTAGTGTGAGCAGTGCTGCTGTAAACTTACCATGACGTTTGTTTTCTGTTCTGTGTGTGCGCCCAGGAGTGTGGTGCTTAGTCCTGTGGCAACAGCTGTGATGGGGGCGAGTTTCCTACATCCTCACCAGCACGGGCTGTTCTTTACTGGTTTAGGTGCCCTGGTGCCTGGTTTTCTGAGTCTTCTTGTCCCTTTGACTGTCACATGGCTTCTCCAGTGTGCCATCATTTATTTCAATGTGGTAGGGCTGTTGAGGTTTTCTTGTCCACTTTTGTTTACTTCAGGTCTGGCTCTGGTCTCCCTTTTTCCAATTATTGTAGCTTAGGTTTGGAAATCTTGGGTGCTTCCTCAAGAGCCTGGAGGTGGAGTGGGTTAAGCTGGCTGCAGATTGAGTCTAAAAGACTGTCTGGGTTGGTGTGTGGTGATATGGTCAGTTATGTACTGATTCAGGAGGGAGAGCCAGCACCAGCATTGCATCTTACCTCTATTTTCCCGGGAAGACAGAGATCTGGGTTGACACACAGCTGTTTTCAGATTAGTTTGCTCAGATTTCCTAGCCCCATGCTTAGGGTCATCCTGGGTCAGCAGTGGTCACATGTGTGTGTCCAGTAGACACCTTGAGAAGACAGGTTTCCTGCTGGGTGGCAGAGGAGCACTTTTCCTCAGAGTGGAAGACTAGGGCTGGGCCCCTGGCTTGACAGAAAGGCTGCATCTGGCTCTTACTTGAACTGCATTCTCCTTCACCTACAGGAGAGGCTCAGATAGAGCAGTCCTCTGCATCTGGGTGAAAACTGCAGACTGAACCTTTCCTCTTCCCAGAATTCTCCTGTCCTGGTCTCCCTGCCTGTGTTTCCTGCTTGACCACTGGCCAATCAGCATTTTATTAAACCAGTACAAGACCATTGTCCCACAGTATAGCCTAGGTTTTTATCTGTTTTATCTGGTATGTACATGTAGCTACAAAAATGATATAGACACCTGAGTGGAAATATTACTGTCCTCTCCAAATCCTCTGGAAAGATTGACTGTTGATACAGGAGAGTTGGGTATACTTCCTGGTGTGAACCTGTCAGTATTAGATGCTTAAAAGATATTGTGGTGTGTTTAACACAATGCTGTTATTCTTGAAATTTTTTACTGATTGGAAAAATTGACATCTAAAGAAGTAACCTAAGAAAAGAAAAAAATCTGTGTTTTAGTTGTTGGGACCATCTATACAAATCGAGTTTACAGTGTAAAAGATAATGCTTTGATCTTCATTTTCCTAACAGGACTGGGAGCCAGCTTGGGGTTGGTCCCTGCAGTCTGATGCAGAGCCTCACAAAGTTCCTAACTTAATCTTGATCCCACTGTAACGTTTGTAATCTCTGTCAGGTTATCTCAGTTTTTGTTACTTTGCTGTTTCTATGTTTCTGCTAAGTAGTAGGCAGTCAGTACTTGTTACTGCCCCCTGCCCTCACTGTGAAGGGCACTGCACAGAGGGCGGAGGCTGGGACTGCAGAGGAGTCCTGCAGCGCACGAGGGGACCTGCCCGTTTGTTCCTGTCGTGCGTGCTGTGAACCACTCGCTCATGTCTTACTGTAGGACAGTTACATGTGGTGAAGTGCCATGGGAAGAGAAATAGCTGACTCTAACATTTTTCTTCCAGAACTTAAATGAATATGTCGAAGCATTAATTGCCTTGAAACAAAAGATCATTAATACAGAGTAAGTATATCTGCATGTTGGAAGGCCAGCTGGCTGACGTGGGTGGTGGTTGGAACCTTCAGTGGACCCAGTGGTGCTGGATAGAACTACTGAACACTTGTTTAGTGGCTCACAGGCTTTTAGTAGAAAATGGTCTTTGCCAAATTAGATTTTAAAAGCTGTTTTCTCTCTAAAACTATTCTATATTCTGGGTCACACTATTGTATGCTGCATAATGAGAGTTAATGGTTTTTAATATTCCTTGATAATATCATGTTTTGGATTAAAAGCTCATAAAGCCTGTGTAGTGCATTGAGGAATCAAGGTGATGTCAGCCTGGCATGTTTTGTTTCTGGGGAGCAAAGGAGAAAGGCCATCTAGAGCAATCTGCATGGTTTTCTGTGCTGTGCTTGCTCAGTGACACAGGAGCCTAACCTCTCTTTTCTCTTTTGCAGTAACCTGCTGACGGAATATCAGAAGAAATGCGATGATATCCTTCACTTGTTTTTCTTTTGGATATCAGCACTGACTTATGTGTAATAGCTTAACAGATAGGAGGGCCCTCCTTCTTAGTAATTATTTTTTAAAAGGCAGTGTCTGTTGTCTTTATGGAAGCCCTTTTCATAAGCACAGCCAACAATTGGTGCAGTAGCAATGGGTGTGTACTGGGGATACTAACAGAAGGCAGCCTAGCATCTCTCTTGTTTCTGTTGCTCATTCTGATTGTGGGTTTTCAGCTTGTTACTGAGTGGATGTTCCTCCTGTATAGGGGTGTGATGTGATGTCAGTGTGTAGGTGCAACATTGTGGCTGCAGCAGGGCTTGCTGATTGGTGTTGTTAATCTACTGAAAAATAACCAAGGTTATTGAACTGGCTAGGAAATGGGTCTTGCTGAGCGCTGCATCCTAATCTGTGGGCAGAGAGAGGTCGGGGGAAGGGATGCTGGGCCTCTTATGAGCTTCTTTAAACCTCTAAGCCCACCCCCTGTGACACACTTCCTCCACAAAGCCACACCTGTGCCAGCAAGACCACACCTCCAATCCTTCTAATCCTCAAATAGTGCCTCTTCCTGGTGACTAAGCATTCAAATACATGAGCCTTTAGGGGCCATTCTTAATTCAGTCCACCACAGACTCATATATCGGTAAGAGGGATAATGTTGACTCAGCACTGTTAGAGATGGGTGTGCTTAATGGTCCAGCCTAGGTGGACATGATTATTGTAGGACAGAATTTATGCTCAGACAAATAGCGGGACATAAAGGTTAACATTTTCTTTAACAAGTTTTACAGCTGCAGTTCGCAAGAAGGTGAGCTGCCTGTCTCCGTAGCTGTTGACAACACCTGTGAATTCTGGGGTAGAGCCTAGGAGACCTGCCTCGGAGAAACTGCTTTGAATGCTCCCCTTACAAGCAGATTTGCATTGTTCTATCAAATCCCTCAAATGTATCTATTGTTTAGGCTTCCCATGGAACCCTTGTGGTTTGCTTCAGTGACTGTTGACCACACTGTGAGCTGAAGCTGATGTCCTTCTGTTACCCACACAATTGCACTGTGCAATGCCGTTATCTTGTGTTGTTTATAACAAAATAAAGCCACTAAAATTGTAATGATGTTTTATGCTCTGACTACAGTTATCACTTAGAAGTCAGCGTGAGGTTATAAATCAGGTTGCATTTATATTAGTTTACAATTTCATTTAGATTGCAGTCATCACTTAAAAGTCAATATGAGGTTATAAATCAGATATAGCGTCACTATATCACTTAATTGGAACACATGCGGGGAGATGAAGATCAGCTGTGCCAGATGTTTGACAGACTGTCCTCAGACAGCGTCTCCGGGGTGCTAAAGTCTGTTGGACTACTTTCTCATGTTGCTTTTTGGTACAGTTTCATTAAAAAAAAAGTTTGCCTAAAAGATAAAAAGGATTCAGGTTGTTAGTGTGATCAGGAACATTCGTTTATGGTTTAATAGCGCACTCCAGCTGTTTCTGCTCTGATGCTGATGCCTCGTCCACTTTCAGGGAGAACACTATGCTGCATCACCAGGTGGAGCAGATGCTTCAGAAAATCTCCCCCCTGCAGAAATGCCAAGAGGAACTGGGGTCCCTGAGAGCAGAGCTGGAGGAGAAAAAGGTGCGGAGAACCAGTGAGCATGAGCTTGTGCGCCAGCCAAGTGGGACTCGGGGACGTTTCCATGGTAGCTAAGGATGTAAGCGCCGGAGGAAACCCTGCTCTGGCTGGTGCAGAAGTGTGGAGAGGCTTATGTGCAAACGCTTGTGGTTTCTTGTTCCCTGTAATAATAGTAATTTAAAACTTGTCTTGACTTAAGTGGGGACTAACATGTAGACATCAGATGAATGGTGGAATCCTTGTGTGCAGTGTGTGGAGAATTGGATTTCCTTAGTTTGGGTGTAGTTTCAGCTCCGCTCTCAGGCCTCTGCTCTGGCAGAGTTCAAATGTCCTCTGAGGACCTCTCTTGAATCTTGAGCCAGTAAGTATGAATGCTCTTGACAGATTGGTTTGGGGCTTAGTAACTGTTTAGTCCCTGTGGTTTCTCGGGGCTGTGAGGTCCACAGAGAGCCACTTTCATTCACGTATCTTAAGTTCTTACAGGTGAGTGTTTGGTCATTTCCTTTACTTGAGGGACATGGAGCTTTGGGAGATGATGCTTGATACTTTGACCCCTCATGGGCTGTCCTCTCCAGGTCAAGCCCTTTGTAGCACTCTGCACAAGCTGCTATAAATGCTTTCCTGGTGACGTTTGGTGTGTCCTTAATAGGAACCCTAGGAGCGGGTCCATGGAGTCATAGGCAGAAGCAGCTGCAGCCCCTAGCTAGGTGGCTGGCCTGAGAGGAGGTGGAGCTTTCTGGCTTATTATCCATCCTGTGTCCTTTCTGCCTCTTTTCGGAGAAGATTGCTATTGTCCATTGTCCATCTGCCTCATGATATGGTTTTAGTGATGTGTAGTTGTCACATCACTATGTCATAGAGTTTTCCATGTACTATATGATTGTACATGTCAGCGTTCCTGTTTCTATGACAGTTCTTTATGGTTTAACTGTAGTGAAAGTTAATCAGCCAACCCGTGTCCAGTCGTGTGTGTGTGTGTGTGTGTGTGTGTGTATGTGTATATATGTATATGTATGTGTACACACACGCGGTTATATAGTGTCCGTAGTATACCCCCAAGGCAGTGTGAACCTTGGAGTCAGGCCTCAGTGGTAGACCCTCTTAGTCACTGAGTGACCATGTTTTGCAGGAATATGCCATCCTGTCAAGTCCTTGGTGAAGAGGGCTCGATGAAGCTCATCTCTCAGAGCTCTTAGGTCAGAGAAATGCCGGGTACAGACTGCATCATGGACACAGTGTCTTCCCAGCCCAAAGGGTGGGTCATCATGGCAGAAGATACGGTGTTCATGCACTTTCCCAGTTAATACTGATCAGCAACTTGTTTCCTTTTCCTGACAGTAATAACATAACATTTTATTGAGCCTTATGCCAGCTTAGATCCTGTTACTATAATTGCTGACGTGGTATTTAAGCCAGCAGTGTGGTGTGCAGATTGGAATTGTGTAGATTTGCCTGGCTGTACTATCAGCTGTCTGTTGGGGACCTACCCTACTTGTGGAGATGCTGAGTGACTTCTGGGCCTTGCTGACATTTCTGGCTGTGCACTGGGTTGGTGTTGTGCTACTAGATGAGAATTGAGCTTTTTATCAAACGAGTGAGGACCATGGTCAGTGGCAGTCAGTGGCTTTTGGGCTATACTTATGTTTCCTGTTTCCTTGTTAGAGTTCTCTGAAGCTGTATCAGGACACTCACCAGGAATATGCTCGTGTGAAGGAAGAATGCTTGAGAACCGACGCCCAGTAAGTGCTTTACTGTGAATATTTGTGAATAATAGTGTTTCCTTTCTTCCTCTTTCTGTTCATTGTTGTAATTAATTAGCTGTGCACACTTGGGCTAGTCTCTCAGCCCCAGTTTTCACTGTTACACAGGGGTCAGCACCATTGTGACTTAAGGCCGTTTGGTGTTGAAGGGATGCACAGAGATGTACTGAACATGCCTGATTTATCATGTGTGAACTGCCCCTGTGCCTGTGTGTCCAGATATAGTCATGGGCCTCCTGTCTTTGTGCCTGTTAGTCTCTCACTGTCAAAGGGCCTTTGTTACCATTGTGAAATAGGACCTGGGCCTCACCCCTCAGAGACACTTGTGGAGAGCATGAGCCCCTGGTTGCTGGGACTGACATGGCAGTGTGTCAGAGACCGTTCTGAGCTTGCTGCCTTCTATCTCTCAGAAATCCATCTTAGCAAGAGAAGCCTCCACTGCTGCCTTCCTTGCTCACTGTGCACGCTCCTCAGAGTGCTGGTGGGTTAGGTGCAGGACGGGTGGGAGGTCATCTGGACACAGCCCACAGGTGACACTCACTGCTGAAGGAGGGGCCTCACATGTGTTTGTGGCACAGACTCATAGGCCTTTTTTGTGTTTCTCAAACACTAGCCAGGCTCTAAAGCCCACTTTGGAAACACTGCGCAGGAAGTGGTGTGGTGCTCTTTCCCGGGCGCCTTCTACCACGAGCCCAGTTGCTGGTAACGCAGTTTAATGTGGTTGGCATGTGATACTGGCTATGAGTAAGAATCTGTATACACCCTGTGTGATGAGCTGTAAAACCTTTGCTGTCTAACTGACAAGGTTTTTTTTATTAGGAAGAAGAAGCTGGAAGCTAAGGTGAAGAAGCTGGAAGGTAAGTGCACCTGATGTTTGCTGGCCAGAGCCATGCCTTGTGCAGACCCTGGTAAGTGAGCTGTGAGTGTCAGTGGGTGTGCCACTCACTCAGCCGTTGGCTCGGTGTGTGGAGATGCGTGTGCTGCTGCTCACATCCTCTCCTTCCTCTGTACCCTTTGCTGTAATCAGGCAGCATGGGAGGAAATGCAGTGGTTCAATGTTGGAAGGTGGATTTTGCATTTTTGTTTCTTTTATTCCCAGTTGAAATTGTGGTTACTACAACAGGCACCCACATCTATGTTGTCTTAGTCAGTGTCTCCATTGCTGTGATGAAGACCATGCCCAGAGCACTGTGAGGAGGAAGGGGTGTACTCAGTGTGTATGTCAGAATCCAATGAGAGGCGGCAAGGCTGGAGCCTGGAGGCAGGAGCTGATGCAGAGGCCTGGGAGGGGGGCTGCTTACTGGCTTGCTCTTTGTGGCTTGGTCACCCTGCTTTCTTATAGAACCCAGGACCACCAGACCAGGGACAGCACTGCCCACAGCGGGCTGGGCCCTCCTGCATCAGTTGCTAATTAAGAAAATGCCTTACAGGTTTGCCTACAGCCTGAACTATGGAGGCATTTCCTCAGTTGAAACTCCCTCCTTTCAAATGACTCTAGGCTGTGCCAAGATAATGTCAAGGAATTGATGTACGTAGATAGTTCTCTCTCTCTCTCACTCACCCCCGCCCCGACTCATGCACACGCACACACACACATGCACACTCCTGGGATTGGGGCTTCTTGTTTATGAGTAGGCAGAGTATAGATGGGCACACTGGGATCTGTGCTGTCCTTACATTTCAGACAGTGCTGCTTTCAAAAGTCAGCTAGGCATGGAATGTCTGTTTTGTTTACAGTTACTTATGAGTGGAATCCGGCCCAGGCAATGCTGTGTTGTCACTGACTGCCTAGCATGGTGTCCAGGTGTCTGCTCCATGGACTCCAGCATCACAGTGGCTGTGCTCTGCCTCAGAGTGAGGTGTTTCCACGTATGCTGTGAACTTAGGAGTGCAAAGTTAGTTGCACAGGAGCATTTAGAACAAGGATGAGAGGTATTCTTGTCCTCAGTTTACATATGAACTCTACAGATAGTTGGATAATATCCATCTCATGACATGGCTGTGCTCTCAGCCTGTCCTCTCTTGTATGTGGAGATAAGTGGAATGCCTAAGAGACGGTATGCAACTTTGAGAAGACCTTCTGTGAAGTCAAATGTGGCCTTTACTTTTAGTGTCTCAAACATAATTTTCCCTAGGAATTGATAGGGCATACTGAAAGTGAGCACAGCCAAACTCAGTGAGAGAAGAATGTTATTGGTGTTTGGTGGGGTTTGGCTTCCCTGAGATATCAGCTCTGCATAGATTCTTACTGGGGTGAGCATCGTCCGGTGCTTTCCATCCCAAAAGGAATGAATGATGTGCCCACAGTTTAGACGTCTGCACACTGTCCCCACCAGAGTGTAGCATGGAAGGGTTTGGAGTTGCCGTGTCAGGTATGGGAAGGATCCTCACAGCCTTAGTCAGCTCTGTAGCTTCATGACATGTGTACCTGTCTGTGACATGTGTCCAGTTTGAGGAAAGCAAAAAAGCTGGCATTGGCTCACACAGGATTGGATCACTAACTCTCCGCTTTTTCTGTTGCTGTGCTGTGTCTATTACACACAGAGGCTGCCGTCAAGCAAACTCAGGACTTCAAGCAATTGAGAACTGAAAAGAAAATACTTGAAAAGGAATTTAAGAAGACACAGGTACTGGGTACAGTGATGCACACCTTACTTTCCTGACTCATGGACACAGGAACTGGGTACAGTGATACACACCTTACATCCCTGACTCATGGACACAGGTACTGGGTACAATGATACACACCTTACTTTCCTGACTCATGGACACAGGTACTGGGTACAATGATACACACCTTACATCCCTGACTCATGGACACAGGTACTGGGTACAGTGATGCACACCTTAGATCCCTGACTCATGGACACAGGAACTGGGTACAGTGATGCACACCTTAGATCTCTGATTCAGGGCCTCTGTGGACACAGCTACCGTGTAAAAGATGTATCCTCTGCATCCCTCACTTGGGCTTCTGTGGCATCCGGGTTGTAGCCACAGGCTGCCTTGCACCCATCTGACCTTTGCTTCATCATTTTGCTTCTGTGCAGCATAAACACTCTTGGTGTTTCTTTTCCCAACACAGGAAAGGTTTGAAGAATTTTCCAAACAGCAGACTGAAAGGGGTGAGTATTCATTGAGCACTTGTGTGGAGAGAGAGCCAGTCAATGTGCAGTGTTTGTCTGAAGCAGTTCAGTGTGTAGTGTTTATCTGAAGCAGTTCAGTGTGTAGTGTTTATCTGAAGCAGTTCAGTGTGCACTGTTTATCTGAAGCCAGTTCAGTGTGCAGTGTTTATCTGAAGCAGTTCAGTGTGCACTGTTTATCTGAAGCCAATTCAGTGTGCAGTGTTTATCTGAAGCAGTTCAGTGTGCAGTGTTTATCTGAAGCAGTTCAGTGTGCACTGTTTATCTGAAGCCAATTCAGTGTGCACTGTTTATCTGAAGCAGTTCAGTGTGCAGTGTTTATCTGAAGCCAGTTCAGTGTGCAGTGTTTGTTTGTCTGGAGCCAGTTCAGTGTGCAGTGTTTGTCTGAAGCAGTTCAGTGTGCAGTGTTTGTCTGAAGCAGTTCAGTGTGCAGTGTTTGTCTGAAGCCCTTCTCCTATGTATTTTTAGAGTTGAGACACATTGGAACTCAGATCTCAAGTGACTCTCATGGAAGCATAGATAAAAGTGAGTATCCTAACCGTGTGATTGGTTTTATGCATTGCTTGTTATGGTTGGTGGGCATATGTGCCTCTTAACATAGCAAAACTCAGGCTTTGTAGATCCTTGGTAGGAATAAATCTTTTTATTTGGATGCTGTTAATTAGACTTCATCTATCCACGTTTACTTATCCACGTGCATAAAGACAACCATTTTCTTAAAGTGTATGAATGAAAGCATCAAAGGGAAAGGAAAAGTCAGCCACGCTTGTCTTTCTCTCAACCTTGAACCTCATGGCTCAGTACCCTTGTTATAGCTGCTAAGTGGATGCAACTGGGACTGATCTCACCCTTTGCTCTTCCCAGGGAAGGTGAAAGTTCTCTTGAAAGAGCTGTGGCTCTGTGTGAACACTGCTCACAAGCTGTCCGGGGAGAGTGGCAGGCGCATACCAGGTGAGAGATACACAGAGACTGTTCACATGTGAATGTGATAGTGTTTGCCCCAGGCTGCTCTGCAGCCTCCAGTGGACAGCAGACAGTGGGACTCGACACTGTGACGCAGTATGACTGATCCCAGCCTCCAGTGGACAGCAGACAGTGGGACTCGACACTGTGACGCAGTATGACTGATCCCAGCCTCCAGTGGACAGCAGAGAGTGGTACTCGACACTGTAATACAGTATGACTGATCCCAGCCTCCAGTGGACAGCAGACAGTGGTACTCGACACTGTAATACAGAATGACTGATCCCAGCCTCCAGTGGACAGCAGACAGTGGTACTCGACACTGTAATACAGTATGACTGATCCCAGCCTCCAGTGGACAGCAGACAGTGGTACTCGACACTGTAATACAGTATGACTGATCTCAGCACATTCAGTCAACTTTTGGTGGCAGCTCAGAAGAGCAATGGGAGGTCAGGCCTTGTGGGTGGGAGACCAAGGAGTCTTCCTGTACTACAAAGTAGCAATGTTACTTTTATTTTCACAAAGCATCAGTTAAACAGTGGGAAACTTCTCTGAGAACTCTTTCCCAGTCCTGTTAATTGTGGGGCTCACGGAAAATGCGTATTTCCCACCTGCCCAGGATCCAGTCCCAGACTCCACTTTCCTCTTCTGCTCAGCACTCTGTTCCTCTCTCCACTGCCGCTTCCCAGTGCACTGCAGCCCCTTGGTCCTCTCCACTGCCGCTTCCCAGTGCACTGCAGCCCCTTGGTCCTCTCCACTGCCGCTTCCCAGTGCACTGCAGCCCCTTGGTCCTCTCCACTGCCGCTTCCCAGTGCACTGCAGCCCCTTGGTCCTCTCCACTGCCGCTTCCCAGTGCACTGCAGCCCCTTGGTCCTCTCCACTGCCGCTTCCCAGTGCACTGCAGCCCCATGCTCCTCTCTCCACTGCCGCTTCCCAGTGCACTGCAGCCCCATGCTCCTCTCTCCACTGCTGCTTCCCAGTGCACTGCAGCCCCGTACTCCTCTCTCCACTGCCACTTCCCAGTGCACTGCAGCCCCATGCTCCTCTCTCCACTGCCACTTCCCAGTGCACTGCAGCCCCGTACTCCTCTCTAAAAAAGCGATCTGAAGCCAACCAGTGTCAAACCTACCCGTAGGCATTGTGTGCAGGTGCGTGAGACCCTTGTGGAAAGGAAAGCATCTTCCAGTATGTGATGAGGCAATAAGGCCTCTGTCCCTGCTGCCGTGTTTCCCATTGGGCTGTGGTGCCTCAGTGGACCACTGTCCATGCGCATCCCTGTCTAGTCTATACGATAATGTTAGAAGTTGACTGGTGACATTGTTAAAGCTGTCTGCCCATTTCGGCTTATTTCTACTAGCAGTTTGGCCTGTTATCAGGATGTAATTTGTAAGTTTTCCTGGCATTGAATATGTGATGCCTGCTTCTCCTACTCAGAAAAACCTGCCAAAGAAATCGGTGCATCCAGAGCTTCTGGGGAAGATGAATTGCTCCCAAGCCAAGGCAGTCCTGCCAGGACCTCCGATATGCATTCTTTCTTCACCAAGCTGTCTATGGAGGTGGAGGGCGACTTCACTTCCTCTGAAAGTGCAGAAGAAGAGCAGCCTGGTGGAAGAAGCCCTAGCGCTGAGCCTGCCTTTTGTGAAGAAAGTCATCCCGAAGTCTCAGTGCCTGGTGATGGCAACAGGACCAATGTCTATGACCATGAACATTTTTTTGACGATGATCTTCAAGCTGCAATTGACTTCTTCAAGCTTCCCCCTCCTCTTCTGTCTCCAGTGCCCTCACCGCCTCCAGTGACATCACCACACCTGGGCTCTTTAGCTTCCTCCCTGGCTCATGTGAGTTGGCTTTCTGAATTTTAATTTCATGTGGATGTTTGTCTTATGTCCAAGATATTTCAAAGATATTAGTGTATTTAGACAAAACTGTTCATTTTTGTAGCTAGTTTTTCTATGAAGTAGCATATGAAAATAAAAGGCTGTGCCAGGGCCTCTGCATCAGCATCTGTGGTGGGATTTTCTTCACTGTGTGAAGGTTACATTTTATTTTATTATGCTTTTTATATAGAAAGTTTATTTGTATTGCTAGTGCCTAGGACATGATAGATGTAGAGAGAATGAAGCATATTCGTGCAGACATGGGCTGTGTCCAGAAACAGAAAATTCTCCATGTCTGCATTCCTCCCCCGTGGCCCAGGAGAGGTCACCTTTAGGTCTGTCTTCAAGAGTTTACATACTGTTTGCTCCCCTAAGGAGTCTTGGCATGCAATTGTATTCTAGACACCTAGCCCAGAACTGTGGGTTCAAAGGTAGTGGAAGACGCAGTGTTGGGCTGTCCTGTGAATCAGGACTAGGCGTGGAGCACATAGCTCGTCTGGTGAGCAGATGTCTGCAGGGCTGCAGGGCACCTTCTTCCTTGGAGGACAGAGCTCTGCAGAGGAGAGGCTGGCAGGGAGGCTGTGTGAGTCTTTCTGGATGCCAGAAGCCCCTAAAGAAAGCTTTGAGGAGTGATTGGGTTTCGGGAGAGGCTGCTGTACAGTGCTGTGTGACCCAAGGTGAATGTGGCTTTGGAAAACTTGAGCCAGGCTGTGTCTGGAAGGATCTTGCAAACTTCCTAAGAAACTCATGCACTTTTAGGGGGACAGGAGACTCTTGACTCTAAAGGCAAGGACTGTGACAGGGTTTCTGTTCAGTTCCTGTTTAGTTACAGTCTGAATAGAAGCGGATTGACAGTTCAGAAGCAGGAGGAATGTGGGTCAGGACTAGTTCTTACTCTGTATAGAGGTCATGGCACTGGGGCCATTTGTTAAAGGCTTGAGGAGGTGCAGTGGCAGCAGTCACGAAACAGCTGATCTGAACTGTCTCAGGCTGGGGAATTCTACAGGTGCCCATTGCTTTACCTGCTGATTCTCACCTGTGCACTCTCTCATCTGAGATCAAGCACATGGTGCCACGGTGGAGATGGGCAGGACACAGACAGCATCTGTGGCTGTGTGCAGCAGAGCCGTGTGCCTGTGGAGACGTTCAGTAAGCATATAGAAAAGGTAGAGGTCCAGTCAGAGTCCTGGATTTGCTCCCAGCCAATAAGTGAAAGTAGAGGCCAGGAAGAAAGACAGGTAGAGCCACTGTGGGGACAGCCAGGGAGAGGCCTTGCAGATCCCAGCCTTGAGGATGGGATTCTACACTGGGGAGTTATGTTCTAGCACTTGAGTTCACCCTTCCCTTCTGCATGGGAAGTGCAGTTTGATGACGTAAGAGGGCTCCTAGTTGGGATGGAGGAAACTTTCTGGAGCAGAGGTGACTCTACTGACTGGAGAACATGGTGGAGAGGGAGACAGCTAAGTAAGGAGAGGAGATGGCTCAGCAGCCGTCCTGAGTGTGAGTGCAGAGAGGAAGCAAAGGGTGGTGGAGCTGGAGGCCAGTGGGCCTCAGTAGAGAGCCTCCCCTTTAACAGAGCGCAGAGCTAGGAGGACAAATCCTGCCTGGCCTGGTTAGGAGCCTGGGTCATAGGAAAGGACTATGAGTGGGAGCCAACTTCCTCAAGGACCAGTGAGTGCAAGCACCACAACAGAGCCTGGCCCAGCCTTCATAAATATGGCTTTAGACTTTCTTCACGCACCCACTCTTGCAAACGTGTTTCGTTGTTCTGACGGTCAGCTCTGCTGAGCATCTATATGACTGTGTGTTTTCTGTCACTTGAAGGAATCCTTCTTAGGAGAGTTCACAGATTCCAGCGACACTGACTCCGCCCCACTCAGAACCTCTGCGGAGGCAGCTTCAGAGGATTACACAGCGGAGTCTCGGAGTTACCTTGACTTGCTTGAAAAACTGAAAAGGAGTGATGCATGCCTGGAAAAGCCCAGGCCCCTGGAAGCTGCCCAGGCTGCAAACAGAGTGGCCCCTGTTGGATGTGACGGCAGAAGAGGAGCACTGGGAGAGCCCGCCACATCTTCTCTAGCGTGGGGAAGGCACTGGATAGCATCGCCTGTGTTTGGGAGGCATAGGGGAGACATCGTAGAAGAGGCAGAAGGACAGGCAGAGGCCCAGGACGTGGGTAAATCTGTGCGAGTCGGGAAAGGGCTGCTTACGCAGAACAGGAGACCGTGGGTGGAGAGGGCGTCCAGAAGCCCAGCACGGAAGAAGGACACCAGAGCTGGAGAGTCAGAGGTGTGCTATTCTTCCCTGGGCAAGAGGACATTCGGGGAGCTCATAGGATCTGAAGAAAAAACGCTGCCATCAAAAGCATGCTCACCGCAGTCAGAATTTACTAAATGGACACTCCCTGATGAATTTGCTTCCAGGTCACACCGTGCGATGGATTCTGGCCATTTTCAGAGAAAGGAAAAAGATGTGCAGGAGTCTACTTTGGAGTCAGGCCTTCGCGCAGCCGCAGCAGGGCGTGACCGTTCAGACAGTCTTCCTTCCTCCTCCTTGTCTACCTCTGTGCCAGGGTCTGTCTGCAGTAACCTCAAGCCTTCACAGCTAGGCTATGTCAGTGCACGGACTCCAGCAGAGGTAACCTGCACGGACCTGCCTCATGTAGAACAGAAGTCATCAACTAGACCTGTAAACACATTTCTTCTGTGGTCTGAGCCAGCAGCACATTTTCCAAAAGTGAATGACCCAGAGAACCGCCTGCCTGCTCCGAGTCCCAAATCACAACTAGGAGCATCTACGTTTAGTAACTGGAAGAGCAGGGGCCCGGAGCCTGAAAACCTGTTTACAAGCACAGTGAATACACACCCACTTCCCCAGTCAGTGTTTCAGAAGCCAGCGAGAAGTGGGCAGTGTGGAGACCGAGGCCCAGGCCTTGCGCTCACCCTGCCTAAGTCAGACTGGACTTCCTTAGCACGTCCTCAGGCTGGCTTCACCAGGAGGAGCCCTGGTTCTGCCGACAGCACCTCATGGCACCGGAGTGCTGTCCTGAGGACAGGTGGGGAAGGCAGTCCCAGGGCCAACACAGAACATCCGCAGAAGAGCAGGCTTCAGCTAGAGAAGGCGGAGCCAGCCTCACAGAACAGCAGACAGACAGCAGCGCTGAGACCTGAAGAAAGTGCTGTCCCTCGGGGAGGCAGAGCAGCCGCGGCTCTGCTGCCAAACCAAGTGTCAGTCATAACGAAACAGGCAAGACCCGAGAGGGTGCGGAGTAGCAGCCCAGAACACTGGCAGCCACCTGGGAGCACACCGAGTCCCTCTGTAGACAGTAGTGAGGACACGGATCCTATGTCATCGGTTTCGGAGTGTGCTGGAGACGGGGACCCCACAGCACAGGGCACTGGCAGGATAGCCGATGAGGAGAGCCCAGCTCCAGAGGTTTCTGTGTCTTGGCGAAAGTCAAGTTGTGATTCTCCAAGTGGTTCTGTGTCATCAGAGAACTTTGGTTCTACAGATAAGTTACCTTTTTCCTCTGCAGACAACCTCATCCAGAGCCAGAGCATCGTGAGTGACCTCCTGCAGAAGCCCAGGAGCTCTCCCCATACCACCCCATCAGGTGCCAGTAGGCTGGAGGCCGGGAAGCTACTTCCAGCTGAGGTAACGTCCAGAAACTGTTCCGCTAGACAAATGCCCTGTGGAGCTCATCACCAGGCAAGCACTGAAGCCCCTGCAGTTGCAAGAGATTCTCGTAGTACTCCGCAAAATGTCAGTACGCCTCCCATAGTGCCAAGCAGGGCGATTCTCAGAGCCCGTGTCCCCACTGACCCTGTCTGTCCTTCAGTTCTTGGCAGTGCAGATGAGGAGACGCAGAGTGCCTCCCAAAGCAGTCTTCCTGGAACTTCCTACTGCTACACAGGCATCAGAGAGCAGAGAAAGTCCACGGAGGCAGAGGATGAGTCCTTCAGCTGCAGTGACGGAGAGGACGAGGCTGAAGCTGTCATGGGGCCCAGGCAGCAGGATGTAGCAGGAGACTCGCAGAGACCTTTGGGAGACCCAGAAGCTGGGGTGAATGAGGCTGGACACGCCCCAGATGTAGGTGATCTGACCTCAGCTCTGCAGGAATGTAACTTAAGCACCTTTCTTTACATGGACAAGCTTTCTACGTCAGAGGTGGTTATGTTTCTTGAAAGTTGTCAGTTAAGGGATTATAGTTCAAGGGCCTCTACTTCAGAATGTTCTAGCAGAGGAACTCCAGATAAAGAAATGAATAAAGAGTTCAAGCAAAATGAAATCTTCAGTAAGAGCCATGGGGAGAGGTTCCATGAAGAAGAAATACTCAGAGCCTCAGAAGTGTGGGTGGAGTCAGAGGGAGAAGCCTCCTGTGTCGAGAACCCAAGCCAGCATGCCCAGTGTCCTCCACAAGTGCCGTCTGACATTCCCCCCGAGTCTGGGGGCGGAGGGAAGGATGCCAAGCATGTGCTCCCCTCAAGTGCGCATCACAGCCAGACTGCTGAAGAGCTAACAGAGAACACTCCGCCCAAGGAAGCGTCCAGCTCCATGTCCCACCCTGCAGAGCTCCCTGGACCAGCAGCTATGGATGCGGATGCGGGTGGCAGCTCCCCATTGAGTGGCAGGTCTGACCCTGAGCACATTCAGAGCAGATCTGAGAATGAGACCAACTACGAGGACTGCCCCAGCAGTGGGGAGGAGGGCCTGGCAGAGCCTGAGGAGCTTCTGGCCCTGAGCTCCGACTCTCCAGCTCCACCAAGGAGAGAGCAGAGCCCTGCCTGTGTGACAGAGACGGCGTTTCGCTATCAGATCTCTGCGGTGACCTCCGAAGTTATAAGTGTACTTATAAATAAGAATCAAGACCTCGTGATCGAAAAGGGGGACAACTGGACTATCATCAGTGGCGTGGCCATCTCCCCTGATTTGGAGCAGGTCGTCCTTTGTGACACTCTGGAAGCGTTTGCTTCTCAGGATCTGGGAGGCCTAGACCATGGTTCTGTGGAGAAGTCCCCTGAAGCCAGTCCTGCTGGCCCTCTACCTCAAGAGCCTCCATGTGCTGGTGGTCTCCCTGGTGCCCAGGAGGATGTTTCCAGTGGTGGACAGAGTGCCAACTTTGATAAGAGTCGTCTTCGGAACAGGCCCGTGAAGCCCAGCATCTGGATTCGTTCTCAGATATATGACCAAACGCTAGAGACCGAGAAGGTGGCGTCTGATCACACCTACTATAACTGGAAGTTAGAACCACTTGGGAAGAGCAAGACTCGGTCAAAGATTTCCAACAAAGATCAGTCAAGCAAACTAGCAAAGACTCCAGGACTGAACAACAGAGCGGAAATGCATCCGAGTGAAGGCCCTCAGCCAGAATCAGGAGAAAGACCAAACACAGAAACAGCAAGAGGCCAAGCTCAGTCCACCACGGCAGGTGCAGATGTGTCCACTCCTACCCACGGTTCCCCTGATGCTCTGAGCAGGATCCGCCAAGAAGTGGGGCCTCCACTGCCTCCCCTGCTCCCCCCACTGATAGCCACACCTCCAAGGACATCACGGCCACTGTCTCCTCTGGTATCAAGTTCTAGTCCGTCCTCACTGACCTCACCTGCTGGCCACATTTCCCCCTTGTGTGAGATTTCAGGGCCTCCCGTGTTGTCCCCGTGGCCTGAAGAGCTCCAGCAGGCCTCCCCCCTGGATCCCTCTCCTTCCCCGTCTACCGCAGCCGCCAGCGAGAGGATAGTGTCCTCTCCTCTGCAGTTCTGTGCCGCCACCCCAAAACACGCCCTTCCTGTGCCCGGCCGGCTCCCGTCCTGTGCGCCTGGCCATGCTGCTGTGAGTGGGCCGCAGGAAAACTCTGTAAAAATCCTTGACACGATGTACCCAGAGTTGTCTGCCAGGGCCCGGACCCTCAGCCTCCTCAAAGGGAACATGCAGCTGTCCCGAGGCTCCTCTGTGGATGGAAAGGTGTTGCCGGGGCGTGTCAGCGCCCTCATAGGCCTCAAAGCCATCACCTCAACATCAACTGCTTTTGTCCTGACGGGGGGCAGCTCTGGTGGTGACAGTAGCCAAGGTGAGTCCCAGGACGTCCAGCAGGATGCCCGTGGGAAAAGGACCCTGGCAGCGTCCATACTGAGGAGCGCTAAGAGACTGCGCCTGGACAGTGAGTCCCCAGAGGCGGACCCCAGCCAGGCCACCGCAGAAGACGTCCCTGAGGACCCCCCATCAGGAATCTCACCAGCCCATGTTGTCCCAGCTGAGGAAGAGCAAACTGCTGCCCTGGTCTGCAGTCCAGCATCAGTGCTGCTTGCCAGACCACGGGACATGGCGGAGTCCTATAGCATAGCCATTGCTCGGGCTCTGAGGAAGATTGCCGAGTCCCCCTTTGACCTGCTGCCTGTCATCCGTAGTCACGTGTATGTGGGCAATATCTCCAAAAAGCCTGTCATGAGAGACCAAGAGAAGGAAGTTGTTTATGAATTTAGCACGACAAACAAGGTATGCAGAGCCTTTCTCAGTGAGGGTGTCTGAAGCATGAGGGTCTGGCAGGGGCAGGCTGGTGCAGGCGGCACTGAAGATGACCCCTCAGCATTAAAGTTTGTCTATTTCTAGCCAACATCTATAGATTAGAAATACAGTGGAGGCTTGACACATAAACCTACGGAGAAAAACACTAGAATAAGCGAAAATGGAGATAGAATTGGCCTTAGGTAATGTGCACACACACACTTACACACATGGATTCTGATAGAATTGGCCTTAGGTAATGTACACACAAACACATTTACACACATGGGTTCTGATAGAATTGGCCTTAGGTAATGTACACACACACATACTTACACACATGGATTCTGATAGAATTAGCCTTAGGTAATGTGCACACACACACACTTACACACATGGATTCTGATAGAATTGGCCTTAGGTAATGTACACACACACATTTACACACATGGATTCTGATAGAATTGGCCTTAGGTAATGTACACACACACATACTTACACACATGGATTCTGATAGAATTAGCCTTAGGTAATATACACACACACATACTTACACACATGGATTCTGATAGAATTGGCCTTAGGTAATGTACATACACACATACTTACACACATGGGTTCTGATAGAATTGGCCTTAAGTAATGTACATACACACATACTTACACACATGGGTTCTGATAGCATTGGCCTTAGGTAATGTACACACACACACACTTACACACATAGATTCTGATAGAATTACCCTTAGGTAATGTACACACACACATACTTACACACATGGGTTCTGATAGAATTGGCCTTAGGTAATGTACACACACAGATACTTACACACATGGATTCTTAGCATAAACCAGTAATCCATAATTTATTTGAGTGGCAACCTGTCATCATAGGCAAGCAGGTGCACTTGTAGACTTGGTGTGGTATCTGTAGCTTGGCTGCCACGCTAGACATTGTGTTAGCAGTTACTATGTCTAATAGATGCCTGGTTAGGATTGGTTCTTGCATCACTAACCTAATTCTTCTATCTTTTCCCCAATCTAGCATTTAGGAGAGTACTTACTTCGCTCTATTCTCTCAGAGCTAAAGGTTCAGAAGACATCTCTGGACCATAGCTACATCCATGCACTGTGCAGAGTATATGTGGGCATCTGTCGGCAGCTGGGAGACTTGGAAAGAGCTCGCTTGTTCTGCTACAGCCTTCTGAAAGAAGGTGTGTTCAGGTTACAGCACTCGTGTTGAAGGGCTTCTGTCGCATTTTCACCTCTTTAAAAAGGATGTTTTTCATCTCCGTGAGTCTGGGGCCAGGCTGATCTAGAAATACTGTCTAAGAAAAAAAAATAGTTGTGCTGTACTGGAGGGTTTAAGTGACTAATTATCCGCAGCCATAACCGTACTAGTGTCCGACTGACTGAATTTACTCACGCTTACTTACATTGGCATGTGTACTTTCATTTGTATGTAGATTGTCTCTTGTCCACACTATGTTTACTTTATTCTTGCACTGCAAAATAATGGGAATCCTTGTATAGTGACTGTCCATACGGATTGCTGTGCCCTGGCTAAATGACAGTAGCTGTAAGATGTATTTGTAGCCTCATGGAAAGATGTACCTTAGTAATGATGAGGAGGTGGAGGAGCAGGGCTGGCCTCACTTCCTCAGTCTCAACTGTGGCAGCAAACCATCAGTCCTCACACGGCATAGCGTCGTGCCAGCAAGTCCATGTGAGTGTGCCCACAGGGTCTGTCCTCACACGGCATAGCGTCGTGCCAGCAAGTCCATGTGAGTGTGTCCACAGGATCTGCTCACTGACTTGTTTTGTAACACTGGGATGCGTGCTGTGTGTCCATGGGAGGGTTGCAGACCATGGTAATGTGGAACACAAAGGCAGGCAGCAGAGAGTAGAGGAGTCTGCTCTAGCCAGTGTGAATTTCTTGTTCTCACCAGACACAGGATCACTCAGACCGGATGTAGGACATCCTGTGTGCTGTGAATGTGTTTTTCTCATTGGGTGATGAGTAAAACAACTTTCTTCCCTTCCCTTCTCCATATTTCTAACTCCTTTTCAAACCCTCCCCAAAGCCAATCCCAAGAAGTTACAGGCATTTATCTCTCTCTTCTATTCTTATCCTATCTTTGCTGAATCTGTCTTAATTGCTTAATTAAGTTTGCCTTTTGTTCTTCATTTACTAAGCACCAGATTAAATGTGGAAACCTTTTTCCCTTGAATGTTAACTCATCTTCCCCCATTAGCATCATATGCTCCTGGGTATGGCAGTGGCTCATCAGTAGACTCTGGAAACTTAACATACTGTCTTCCCTTCCAGAGGAAACCAGACTGTGTTCCCTAGAACATAAGCAGGCAATGCCAAAAGTGTGAGGGCTCCAATGCAGAAAGTGCGCGCGCGCGCGTGTACACACACACACACACACACCTGAGGGCACACTTCCTTGAAGCTTGTGCCACAGCCTACATGAGAGACCACGCAGACTCCACAGGAGGTGGCATGACAGTCTAAGAGGACAAATTCTGTCCCACCCAGAAAAATGCACCGCTTACAGACATTAACCATTTGTTGAGCAAGGATTGTACGTGGAAGGTGGATTTCATAGTCCAGGACAGGACTCTGGGAAAATTTCTCTGTCTAGTGAAGAATGTGGGTCAGGCCTAGGAGGGGCATCAGAGTAACGGGCTGCACAGCAGCACATCAGAGCAGTGCATTGTGGTTGTGCTCTGGCCACTCACCCTTTGCTCCTGGGAACACTGACAGAGGGGAGGAAGGCTTTAATCAGCTGTGTCTTCATGACAAACAGGACGGAACTCCTCGTGTTAGCTGCATTGGAAAACTGGTTTTGTTTGTAAAATTAAGACACTCAGTTCATTACGTACTGAGAAGTTCCATTTGTAGGTACTTATCCAACAGAAATGGAGACATCCTTACCCAGACTTGAGAACACGGATATTTATGATGTTAATTCATAATATCTTGTAGTTGGAAACAAATGTCTGCCAGCGGCTGAATGGACAGGACAGCATGCTGTTGTCTGTTAAACAGCTGAATACTGCCTAGCTGTGCATCAGCACCATGGACAGATCTCAGAAGTTAGGTGGCTTGTGTCAGAGAGAAAATACATGGCACACTGAAGCAGTAATACCAACTTGATTTGTAGCGATAGCAAACGGATTGGGGTGCTCCATCTGGGAAGGAAATACTCTTTAAAGTTGTATGTTACTGTTTGTTCAGTTTATTTAAGAAGAGAAAAGCCGGGAGAGTAAGAATTTGCAGCAATAAGTACAAATGTTAAACAGTTGTTCCACTTTAGAAACTGTTGTATGTTAAGCCTGTACAAAACTATCAAATGTAATGTGGAAAGTGGATTGGCCGGGAGGAGGGGTGCACTGATGGAGAAGGTAAAGCATCTTGCTTTCACATTGCTTCAGGCTCAGAATTTTCCTATTTGATACACAATATTACGAGAGAATTCATTTCCACACAGTTGTTGACCATTTGTTTAGGCTAAAAGTCTAGCTAACAGTATGCCAAGCCAGACATGGCCACTCACTCTTATAATCCCAGCACTTAGGGGGTTGAGGTTTGCCACCAGTTTGAGGCCGGTCTGAACTACAGAATGAGGCCTGTCTCTCAAAACTCAAAGAAGTACCTAAGACGGGGAGGGAGGAAGAGCGAATTCTAAGAGAGCCCCACTGACCATCCCCTCACAAGTCTGTCTGCTCCGGGTGAGAGGCACCTGTGAAGTAAAATATGTGCCTAGTTTTTAAATCCGTTTGTTAGGTGAGACATAAAGTCTCTCTTTTTATCCCTCTCTTTCTTACAGACTTTCCAGAATCTGAGAAGTTGACGCTATTCATTGCCAACATGTGGCGTGAAGTGTTTCTCTCCCAGTCAGCCGTTAGTCAAGCCATGCAGCTGGTGGCCAGGCAGCGTGCCAGAGGGGAGGTTCTGAACTGCTTGAGAGCGTTTCTCAGCTGGGAAAAGGTACACTTGGTTTTTTTATTTCTTTTCTGCAGCACCTCCATGTTCACTCCATGGAGATGACGCAGTCCACAAAGGGCTTCTGTGTGCAGAAATGATGACTTGCTATACAGCAGTACTTGGTTTTAAGGTTTAAAGTTAACCCAGTTTTTAAAGCTTTTAGCTTTGTGATTCCTGTTCCATTCAGAAATCAGGTAGCAATTTTAAAAGTAGGTGTAACTGTACTTTGACCACTGACGAGTGTTGTGTTAAGCACATAACAACAGATTACATCTCCCAAGCGAGAGGTCTTTGTAAACTTGACTTATTTAGTTAGCAGCATTTTAAGTAATCATAAATGATACGTTCCTCGAAAACTACAGCTCTAGCAAGTAGACTCTTGTTCAGCCCTTAACTTTGGATTGTTAGAAGTCAAGTTGAGAATATGGAATATGAGCTTCATTGAATGTTTGTTCCCATGATAAAGGCTGTCTCTCAGACATTGTAACTCATTGTGTTGGTGCTAGGTACCTTAGCTCTAACCATAGCCTAGACTGGGAACCCCAGCGTCTTGCATAGTTAGTACTGCTGCAGACTCTTAGATAGATCAACGTGGCGAGAAGTATCAGAATGTGGCTCTGCACCTTCCCAGATTGTAAAGTCACCAGCTTCTCCAAGAAGATGTATGCTCTTGTGGAAACCTGAGAAGTGCCGGTAGCTCACAGATCTCCAAGCTCCGGCTCTCCTCTGTGTTGGTCTGAGCCCATGTTTGGCCCAGGATCTGCTTTCGTGCTGGTGGGATCCTGAGCAGTGCAGCCGTTTTGGGAGTTGCTTGGTGTGCACAGTCCCCTGCAGTCCCACCCTGGGCCCCTCAGGGAAAGGAAGCTTTTTGCCACAAAGTCATATTAATGTTCTTAGAAACAAAACTGGGTACTGTCTGATATGCCTTTGTCTCTGGAGAGGAGAGCTGCCCTAAAGTGGTGTCTCCATGTGATTGTTACTCAACAGGGCAGGGGGTGCTTAAGCTGCTCACATGGGTGAGAACAGAACAGACGAAGCCCAGAACTGAAGGGGGCTGACGCCATCATCTAGTGGTCTGTGGGAGGGCAGACTGGTCAGCGTTTGTAGAGGCGCAGAGTTTATACAATTTTAAGTGTTAGTCTGCGTTTTAGGACCTCAATTCCTTGGTTGTACTGACTGCAGTTTGTGCTTCTGTTTGGATCACAGCTCAGCTCTTCTCTGATTGGTGCAGATCGTAGCTGGAGCTTTTACTGTCACAACTAGTTTCTAGCTCTCTCTCTTTGGATAGATGGCGGCCTATCAGATTGCTGTTACAATCTCAGGTTGCTAGCATCCCAAGATGTTCTTTTTAATGTGTTTGTTTTTGTTTGCTAGAATGCTCCCATAGATGTTGGAATCGTGGTTTCTAAGCTGCTTTTGACCATACAGCTGTGCCCCAAAACAGAGTTTCAGTCGAGTGAAGAGTTTGGTGAGGACCTCAGTGCAAACATTTGGGAATACATATTCGCCATTGATCTCCTCTGCTGCCACCAGAGGTGGATTTGGACGCATGATAACATCATAAGGTGAGCAGCTTTGCTGGTTTAATGTAGAGCTGGGGAAAGGGAGGGGGACCTTTCTTACACGAGGCACTTGAAATACCAACCACTTATTTCCATAGGAGTTAACAGATGTGCTCCTAGAATATCTGAGTCACCCTTAAATCCCCCTGCTTTGTTTCTCTGTATGCCACTAACTACTTTCACTATTCCCAGTAATGGTCATGTCGCCCCAAGGGAAGTGACTCAGACATGAGGGCCTGCGTTCAGTCACCTCTCCAGAATGACACCGGCACAGGCACCTCCGCGAATACAAGCTGGGGAGGTGCACACTCGTTACCTTCATGGCCCCATCCAGAAAGCCCAGAGGAGCAACAGTTGCCAGTGACAAGCTAGCTGCTCTGCAATAGGACAGGGTGTCTGCCTTCCCAGACGGCTTTCTCTGCTTATCTGTGCTTCTCACTCTAACCATGCTCCATCCCTGGAGAGAGGAGAAAATTGTCACCCATATAAAAAAGAAAGCCTGCTTTCAGAGAGACTATGACACTAGCCTGCTGACCACACAGCGGGTGGCTGGTGTCTGAAGTGCTTGTTTCTGTGAGGCCACCTCTGCACGGAGCTGTCTGTGCGCTGCGAGAGGTGCGTTTCCACTCTCCCGGGCCCAGGGAAGACAGACATCAGTCCCACCGTGAGAACTGCCTCGAGGTCTGTTTTTTGAGTGGTAACTGTGTCAAGGGCCCTGCCTGTGAGGTCCTTGTACACAGACATAGAGGAGCATGTCACTGTCGGCCCCACACAAGGAATGGCAGAGCTCTGCCTGGTGCCCGTCTGAGGATGCATGATGTGCTCAGGGATGCAGGGCCATTCTTTCTGAGTAACAGAAGAGGGGCCAGAGCTGGCGCCCTTCGAGTGCTCTGTCCTTGTCCTCTCAGTGACTCCAGACCGCATTCTTCCCTCCCATCCCTGGTCTCTCACCATGCCATTTACATCTGTAATCAGAAAGGGGTTGGGGGCTGGAAAGAAAAGCAGAATTACAGGAGCTGTACTGTGGGACTGTGCGTACTGTCTGCGCAGTGACGGGCATATATCTGTCATGTTGTTCTCTAGTAAGGAGCTGTGGCCTGTAATGGACAAGTGGATCAAGTACCGGAAAGGACATTCGAACATTGCATACACCCCTGACGTTATTGTGGCGTCTGTGCTCAGGCTGATCGGTAAGTCGCTGCCTGCCTGCCTTGCCGCCCTAGTTGTGGTTAGGCCCTTGGTGGGGACTGAGCATGCTGACATACTGGCTCTGCAGTGCCTCTCCTCACAAGGCTGCGCTTCGCTGTGCTCCTGACTCTCTCTCTCTCGCTACCCTGAGTCCTTCAGCCATTTGTGTCAGAGACTTAGCTGCTCCATGGTAGTGTGCTTGATTTCTGATTCTAGAGGTCATGGCGACACACACACTGAGTTGCTACCAAGTACACAGTGGTCTTCAGTGTCTAAAATACCATCATAGGTCAGCAAGATAACACAGTAGGCACAGGCACAGGTGCTGAGCCTGAGGGCTTCCATCAGTCCTGGGGGCCACAACTTGCATACCTCCCTGTCAGCCTCCCAGTTAGAGTCTAAGTAGATCACTTCAGATTGTTCTAGAAATCAAAGTCGCTGTTCGATTGAACTGAGACCCAGAGTCTCCTCACTGTAAACCCTGGAGAAGGCCTCTGGATTCCTCACGGAAGCACCAAGATTTGACTTTCACTTACTTTGTTCCTCTTTGCCTCCTGTGGCAGCCTCCACTCCTCCAGATCATCAGAAGTACTCTCTGTTCTCTAACAGCCTTCATATTTTGTTTGAGGGGCACAAACCAAAGTTATCCTGGTTTGTTCAAAGAGCCCTTTGGCTAATTGAACGCCAAAGGCAACGCTGTTGAATAATGTCACCATGCGGGAATGTGCCGCCTGAACAAGTACACAGTGGGCAGTGCCGTGGCCTGCTGACTGTCCCGTACCCGCACATGCTTTCCTTCTCGTGAGCCTCACACTAGTCAGTGGTGCTGTGCTTGGCGCGTGTGTAAAACATCCGAGACAGAAGCTTGCCTGGGTGCGAATAAGTAAAAATGTGTGTGGTATTATGTTACCTAATATGAGAACGTGAGAACCAGCAACAGCCAAATCAATGGCTGGACAGGCATGGGCCTGGTGATCCCATGCACTCTATGGGGCACAGTCTCAGACCCTTGGTTAGTGACTTTCTATTCCAGAGCAGGGGGAGAAGGGAGTAAGACGGCCCGTGCTGGCAAATGCACCATCAGGTAGCACGCATGCGCCTGGGCCAGGTCCAGTGGTGCTGCTCAGGAGTTCGGAGCCCGCTCTGCTGTGGACTAGCCGATGGAAGTGGCAAGCTTTCTTGAGAGGTTACGGACCCAGCGAAGCTGTTCTAAGCGTGTCAGTGTGTGTTGACCTGGGTGGTTCCTGACACAGTGACAGCATGAACACTGTCTGCCCTCCCGGGTTGTATTATATAAATACATTTATATAATTTATAAAGCTCACGTGTGTTTATGGCATTTTCCCCAGAGAGTGACTTTATGAAGCCACACTTTGTGTGTGCATGCGAACACCAAGTGAGGAAGTGTGTGCACACACACTTGAGGAGGTCAAAGGACACCTTAGGTGTTGTGTTTGAGATGTGATTTATTTTGTGGGTTTTGTTTATTTTATTTTTGGGTTTTTGAGACAGTACCTCTCACTGGACTGAAATTTGCCAATTTATCTAGGTTGCCTGACTGTCGAGATCCAGGGGTCCCGCACTGGGCTTACAACTAGCCTAGCTTTTGACATGAATTTTGAGGGATCAAACTGAGCCATCCTCCCGACCTGGAGCCACCTTGAAAATAGGGATTTTGATGTTCTTGTTCCAGTGATTGTGTTGTGTTTGCTACTGCAGTGAGAGGGGCAATCAGGCAGAAGCGTGCTGTTCTCTGTGCTCGATGGCCTTGTGCCTCTGTGGTTCTTTCAGGAGGGTCAGCTCCAGCTGCCCTAAGGTAGAGAGCAAGGCCCTGCTGCTCCTCCAGCTGGTTCTGCACAGCCCCATGGGGAGCTGGGCCGTCGCCCTGAATAGGCATGGGTTGGGTGTCACAGAATGCTTTCAGACCAGCTGCTCACGTCACATAGCTGAAAGGCTGGTCCTCACGCGAGACAGAAAGAGCATGCGGGAATGTTCTCCACAGCTAGAGTACAGGTAATTGGGGGACAAAACTCCATTTGTACTTCTGTGAAATTAAGGTTAGTTTATTTTTTAAATCTTAATGTCGTGTGCCTTTCAAGAAATAGAGTGCTTAAGAGCAATAAATGTGTTCCTAAATAATTGATAATTACTACAATTGTTATGAACAAGTTTAATTTATTATTAATATGTTGTTGACGATGCCATATAATGATAATTCATAAATTATCATATTCATAAATATATAGTATGGATAGCCATCTTCAGTCCAGATTGTATTCTGTAACGAAAAACAAGCTGTCAGTGTACAACATGGTATAATACTGAACCGAGCAAAAGACATGGCTGTCAGCCAGCAGCCATACTCAGTTATTAAGTAAGGCTTGCTCCAGCATTCCTCACCAGCACTGTGCTGGAGATCATCCAGGAAGGTGGGGGAGGATCTGATGTACCGTGGGGCTGCAGATGCTTGGCAGAGCTGATGCCTGCACAGGTTGAGCCTTGGGCAGAGCCACTGACTGAGGGTGACAGAACCAAGGCAGAAGTGTGGGTGAGAAGCAAAGAGAAGCAGCAGCTTCACCTTGGGAGAAGGTGCCCCACACTGCCGGAAGGCCTTCCCCTCAGTGATCGGTCACTAACACTCTGCAGACCTTCCCAGAACTTACCTCTCTTGATTCTAGAGCCAGTCACATTGACAGTCACACTTAACCATTCTTATGACTGTTGTAATTAAAAGTAGCTAGCAGACTACCTAAAAATGCAGGAGGTGTTTTGTGCTTCTGCACAGTAAGAGGTGGTGAGCCCTTCTCAGAATGTCTCCTGGAGGGCAGGGTGGGTCACGCTGTGAGCTCTGTGGCCTCAGCTGTCTCGCTGAATGTTGTCTCCTGCTACAGTTAAACTACAACATGAACTTACAGTTTCTAGGAATATTGACTAGCATTTACTGAAGCCTACATTTATTGTATTTTGTTTCTTCAGGTCGATTAGGCCAGTTGGGTTTGAAGGAAGGATTTCCAACTGCCGTGAAAAATATCAGCTCAGTTATTGGTATGTTCATACAACACGCTCAGGATGAAGGTAAGAGTGTGGCTTTCATGTCCCTCAAACTGCTCTCCCTGCCTGTTCTGAGGACATGAGCCAATGCCCCTTTAACTTGACAATCATGTGATTTTGACATTCATGGTCCCAAAGGGAGCCATGGTCTGTGCTTTCCCTGAGTCTTGAAATCAGTTTAGACACATGGGTTTCTCTGGTGTTTGCCTTTGACAGAGAATAAGCATTACCTTATTTGAAAAATTGAGACTTTCTGGGCACTGACAAAATACTATAGCTGTAAAATTTCTTGCCAGGAAACTTAGTGCATGAAATTATTAAAGTGCTCTGCTGGATTGCCTCTGCTGTGTATAGAGGACGTACAGGATCTCTAGTGAATGCCATGGTTAGGCCTGAGATGTGCGTTGGATGAGGGACACTCAGCCTAAACTATGCTTTGCCTTCTTTATCCCTGCCTTGTTCACAGAAGGTAGAAGACAGAGGTGCGTGCTTAATAATCAACTTCAGCTCCTAAATTTAAATTTCAATGAATTACATTAACTAAATTATGAATTAATAAATTATATTTTAAAAATTAAACTTTTGCCAAGATAGGGATAATGGCTCTAAGACTAAACTCACACTGACACACTGTAACACTAGAGTCACACTGACCTGGGGTCACAGTGGTCTTAGAGTCACACTGATCTGGGTTCACACTGGCCTTAGAGTCACTTCAGCCATGGAATCTCACTCACCTGGGGTCACACTGGCCTGGGGTCAGATTGGCATAAGAATCACACTGGCCTAGAGTCACACTGGCTCTCATCCGCTGTCAGTGTGGCACAAGGACAGGCTTTTCTTTGGTCTTTTGTATCATGATTTTCATGTCTGATCCACTTAGAGACCGCCCTGGAGGATGGTTTGAGTTTTGTTGGCTGTTTCAGGATTCATGTGTGTTTATAGCTTCATGGGACCAGAGGAGCTCCACCCTCCTTATGACGGCCATTGCTCAGATTACGGGGAGCTCTCACTTTTAGTTTTCCTTTGTAGACATATCTGGAATGAACTTTTATTGTGAGACATTTTTCTTTGGAATTTAATTTTCATTGCTGGCAGAAAACAATCCAAGAGAAGACTCTGAAGAGCAGATGCTTCCTGTCGCTGTGTCATGACGGATCTGAACTTTCTTTTCAGATATCCCGTGGGGTGTGCAGCTGGCGGCTGTTTATGCTCTTTGTGACTTGAGTCCTAGCAACCCAGCAGAGATATCCAAGATCCTGGAAGCTTGGCGGACACAGACGTCTAACACTATTCCGACTGCAATCGTCAGCTGCCTGGAGGAGGTCGGCTCCCTGAGTGTCGAGGGCTCAGCTGACTCAGCGGGAAGCTCTGCGCCCTGAGAGAGGGAGGCTCGGCTCCCTGAGAGAGGGAGGCTCGGCTCCCTGAGGAGGAGGGGTCCCCCGAAGGTCATGGTC
The DNA here is from genome assembly GCF_014885135.2 of Alexandromys fortis. Taxonomy (NCBI): domain Eukaryota; kingdom Metazoa; phylum Chordata; class Mammalia; order Rodentia; family Cricetidae; genus Alexandromys; species Alexandromys fortis. The sequence continues at coordinate 1,573,539 of NW_026067929.1, forward strand.
GTTGTGCAGAGGAGTGCCTTGACACCTGTTGTAAGAGTCCAGCAGAGAAGGCGGAAAGCGGGCGACCGCAGTGCAAGGCTCCCGTTTGGACTGTGGGGATGGCCACTCAGGCGGCAGAGCCCTGTGGTCTGTGCATAGATAGACAGTGCTATCTGTGATGTGTCTTACATTGGACGGTATTCCACTTTCGGAATTTTTATACTTGTACATAGAAATGGGTTTAATAACTCACTGTGATTATAATTTGTCTTATTCATCATTTCTTAAAATTCTTGTATGTGTTTTTATAATAAAAAATAAAAGCCAGCCATATGCACTGTTGTTCCGGTTAGTTATGTGTGATGCTTGGTGTCCCATCCTAGTGGAGATGAAGGTATCTCCCCGACTATGGAATGGAATGGTTCTCTGTAGGCTTCGCTGGTCACTCATGGTTCATGCCTGTAAAATCACAGCTGGCAAGGATTCTGGTGACTCTCACCCGCTTATTCAGTAGCTCTCACAACCATGACTGAGTGGGTTGCAAGTGAGACCAAGGGGGTCAGGCTTTGCATGTTTGGGGTATCCAGTGGTTGAGCACCTCTGGAAGTTTCCGTGGACAGACGCATTTTCCACAGTCCACCAGCACCAGCTCCAATCTGGCTACCATACTGTTCTTCCCCATGGCACATCTGCAGGGCAGAAGCCACTGTAGTGCTGGACGGCTCTCTCGAGGTGAGGCAGCTTCAGGGCCTGTTGATTCCTGGTGCCCAGCCGGATGCAGGCGGAGTGAAGCTGAAGCTGGGTGGAGCCCCGGGCTGGGCATGCCCGTTGGTCCTCTGTGGTCAGGTTGGGTGCACTGTGTCCTTGGAGCTGTTGTGCTGGCTCAGTGATAGCTCATTTTGTTGTTTGTATAAAAACAAAGCAATGTGGCTGTACAGTTTATCCAATGCAGTTGTGGAAGGGGAATGTTTTTACGTTTTGGCCACCAGGGGGCACTGCAGAGGCGCTGCAGACCAGCCCATGGGCAGAGGCAAGCTACCTGCAGTCTGCGTGTCAGGAAAGGCCTTTTCCACTCCCAGGCTACTAATCTGGCTGCCTGGGCCCATTATTTCTACAGTACCTGGTACGTGGAGGGGCGTGGATGGTAAGGAAACAGGTAAATAATTTTTAACTGTTCAGTCAAATTCTTTTTGGTGATTTCTAAAATACAAAATACTTGAGGGTAAAAATAAACGTGTCCAGGCATGGCAGTGACTTCGGCAGGTAGGGAAGACGCATCCGTCCAGAGGACAAGGTCATCAGTCTTTGACCCACACTCCTGTGAGAGGCATCTGAATGTCAGTCACCCAGGGTAACTCAGGGTTACCTGAGGGCAGAGATTTTAACAGGGTGGTTCTAGAAATTGTTTCTAGAGCCAGGGAGGAACTAGTGTATAAGCCATTCCCTTTCTGCCTCCTCCTACCTATCTGACTCTTTCTCACTGTGAACTGTGACACTTGGTGTCCCATCCTAGTGGAGATGAAGGTATCTCCCTGACTGTGGAATGGAATGGTTCTCTGTAGGCTTCTCTGGTCACTTATGGTTCATGCCTGTAAAATCACAGCTGGCAAGGATTCTGGTGTGATTGTGAACACGCACACTCCCTCTACTGCCCTTCTAAACAATGTATCAACACCTTAATGTTGCTTGGCATATTTGTATATAGGCCACCGCTCTTTGGGGTCAGTTTGTTTCCTGCTAGTTCATAAATTTCTGCGTGCAGGAGAAGGCAGGATGGGGTCAAAGGCCACAGGGAGTTGGCAGAAGTAGCACATCTGCAGACAGCTTTTATGAAGGACTTGGTGCTGTGGAGGGTGTTAGCTCTTCAGTAGACTCAGCGAGGGTCACCCCAGGTGTCTCGTCCCGGTGCCCACCGCTGCTGCACTGAGAACCCTGGCCCCACCGACTTCCTGCTGGGAGCTAACGAGGCAGCCTAGACCTTCTCTGAAGATACCTGAGTCGGTTCAGTGGAGACATCACTTCAGAGACCGAACTTGCTGGTACAGAAGGAGAATATGTCGGTGTCAACAAAGGGCAGTTAACATTAACCAGTAGCTAACGGTGAGCTGGATCAGAAAAGACTGGCCATTTTTCCTCTCAGATTGGAGCAAGACAAAGACACTCACACTTCACTGTTGTTTAAAACTCCTAGCCAGAGGAATCAGATGGCAGAACAGGAAGAAGCAGTGAGACTGGAAAAGAGGAAGGACGTGGCCGCTGCAGTTAGCGTGGCTTTAAATAGAGCCCCCCAGAAGTGTGTTAGGACTAAAGAATTCAGCAAACTCTCAGAACGAAGGAAACTTGAGGAAAATACTTTGGGGTACTGGAATAGCTGGGGCTTTTGGGGGGTAGGTTTTTTTTAATCAGATCTCAAAAGCATAGGCAAACAAAAATCAAAAGTGGGTAATGGAGATCACATCAAACTAAAAAGCTTCTTGTCAACGACACAACCTCCAGGATGGAAGCCGTCACCTACAAAGTGTCCGTCTATCCAGGCTAATGCGGAGAGCATGCAAGGGCGTACCAAAGAGACTAGGAGCAAGCAGTGGGACTGGTTTCTTTCCCTATTCCCAGGATAAAAACACGGGGTGAGAAACAACTGGAGGGAGAAGGGATATTTCTGCTGGCAGTCCTAAGGGACACGTCCGTCGTGGTGTGGAAGCTGTGGCAGGACGGTGACGTGGCTGCTCCCACTGCATCCCGTCAGGAAGCCAAGGGTGCTCAGTGCTTGTGCTCAGCTAACATTCCCTTGTTCATTCTGAGCCCCCAGCTGGTGGAAATGGTGCCAACCACATTTAGACTACGCCTTTCCATCTCCACTAACCTCATTAATCTCGATCCCTCATAGACAAGCGTAGAGATCCTGTTTCCATGGTGAGTCTGGATCCCATCAAATGGACAATCAAGATTAATCATCACACCCATTAAAAATGGGCAAGCCGCCTAATGTCTCTCAGAAGACATGGGAATGTCTGACAGACGTGATAAAATGCTAACTACTAATCGCCAGAAAGATGTAGGTCGAAGTCACAGGAAGCTGTCTGTCCGTCTCAGTAAGTGTGTCCGTTGCCAGTGAAACGGTGATAGGGCTAATGGTCATGGCCAAGAGAGAACCCTGCCGTACCTACTAGGAATTAATACCCAATAGGGATGTTCTGATCCACAAGCACAAGCACCACTCCTGGGGCCTGTGGCCAAAGAGAATGAAACCAGCATGTTGCAGAGACGTCTGCACCCCCATGCACACTGCAGTACCATTTATATCCACTGGGAGCTACTAGCAGCCCAAGTGTCCTTCAGCTGATGGACCGGTGTGCAAAGGAGCTGCCTGCACATGAGAGGATTCGATGCAAAGAGAGTGTCATGTTGCTGACTGGATAGAACTGGACATTGTGTGACATGAACTTATTCGGGCAAAGAAGAAACAAGCGCCATGTAGTCCTGGGAGATGCTGCTCTTAGAGAACCTGGGAGTGAAATGATGGTGCCCAGAGATAGGGCTAGAGAGTATGGGAATGTGCTCTCTAGTGAGCACTTGGAGTCTAGGAAGAGGTTCTGGTCTGCAGGTGCACAGCAGGTGACCAGCAACAGGTGGTGACAAGGTGTGCCTGCCTGCCTTACACAAACACTGTAGAGTGTATGCTCACACCACTCTCTCTCAGACATGTGGATATCTCAAAATTAAACTTAGAATATTAACCAAAACCCCTGGGAAATCGGAATTGGGTCCTAGCTGTTGGTACTGTTGAAAGCATCACCAAGGATTGCCTTAGGAGAAGCGAGCATGTTCCGTAGGCGACGCTGTGAGGAAAGTTTGTCGGGGAAGCAAGTGTGTGGTGCTTGCTAGAGAGCCACTGCTTGGTGGCTGCTAGCATCCTCTGCCCAGTGGGGACCGCGGGGTGTGGCTTTAACAGTATCCATTCGGGATGGGGATGTCTGTGACAGGCATGGGGGGGATCCGCGTAGGAAGAACACAGAGCACTGCTCCTTCCTGGCCCTTTCTGTTTTGCATTTGTAGAGACTGGAATTCAGCCCTCATCACATAAGCCATTATCCAGAGTTGCTTGAAGTGCATTTCTCTGTTTGTGGAACTTGTTCAGTAATGAGAAAATAAATTTTCTGGGTTTTGATACGATTTTGTGTAAATATTTTTTTTTAGAATTTTATACATCACTTCCGCCTCCTCTCTCCCTCCTTACCCCTCCCCTAGCACACTCAGTGCCCTATTTTCTGTGTTTTAACTGGTGTGCACCTCTCTAAAAGTCTCCATTACATCCTCAGTGAAGGGTGAGAGCATCCATCAGTCACTCATGCAGATAGAGAACAGGTCAACGTCATGGTGGCTCTCAAGTCTATGGCCTCTCCGTGCCAGGCATGGGATTCCTTCCTACTGAGTGGGCCTGCATCCACCTAGACAGCTGTTCCCCAACTGGTGCATCGGATGGGAAGTTAAGCAAGAAGTAAATCCAGAAAGCAAGATCTTGTTCATGTTAACTTTAATTCTTTCTGTGCACATCCCCTTTAATTCTATCTATGCACATTTCCTTTAATTCTTTCTATGCACATCCCCTTTAATTCTTTCTGTGCACATCCCCTTTAATTCTTTCTGTGCACATCCCCTTTAATATATATGCACATCTGCTTTAATTCTTTCTACAAACATCCCCTTTAATTCTTTCTATGCACATCCCCTTTAATTCTTTCTATGCACACCCCCTTTAATTCTTTCTATGCACATCCTTTTTAATTCTTTCTATGCACATCCCCTTTAATTCTTTCTATGCACATCCCCTTTAATTCTTTCTATGACATCCCCTTTAATTCTTACTAAGCAATCCCCTTCTAAATGCTCTCAAGGAAACAAATCAGTGTGTCTGGGAATATTTCAGTTTTTCACAAGTTGTGCATCCCATCCTGTTCACTCAAATTCTACAACACAGGACACAGACAGGAGTTATGGAGATGGGAACCTCAAATCACAGATCCCTCTATGTGACTGTCCAAGGCTTTTGTTGTGTTTAGTTTTAAATTGTTGTTAATTCCAGCAGAGCCTTTTTAGTGGAAAACCTGCTGAGCCCACAAGGCCTTGACAACCTTGTCTGACCAGCAGGGGGTGCTCTGCACCTTGTTCAGCTAGAGCTAGAAAACAAAAGGTCTGTAGGATCAATCCAGCTTCGTCCTCCTTCAGAAACGTCACCCTAATTCTTATGTATTTATTTGCTGTGTTGGCAATCAAACCCAGGGCCTCTCACCTATTAGAAAAGGGTCCTCCATGGCTGCAGTCCCAGGGGTTGTGAAGGATGGCCTCAGAGGGAAAGCAGCTAGGAGGCCTCCAAAGAGCCAGGGAGGGTCCTCAGAGGCACCCATGCCCCTGACCTGGAATTCCCACCCACAGGGAGGACTTGCCTCCTCTGACTTCACGTGACTCCTGACGTTCTGGATGCTCAGCTCATTCCTTAGTGTAGCGAAGATGTAGCAATACAAATGATCCACAGAGATAAAGTCTCACTCTGTAGCCCAGGCTGTCCTTGCCGTCATTATGTAGTCCAGATTGGCCTCCTAGTCTCCCCGTCCTCCTGCTTCAGCCTCTGGCGTGGACTCTAGGTTTAAACCACCACACCAAACTCATAAATACTGCTTTAGTAAGTGTGATTCAAGACCTTATGTGGGTTTTAACATTCGCACAAAGCACCTGGTCCTGATGTCCCATTGCACAGGGAGAGTCTGACATCAAGGCATCTCAAGCCAAGGGGTATTAGCTTACAGAACTAGCAAGCATCCTGCTGGAATGGGAAGGTTTCCATTGCTTTGTTTTACCCTAACTTTGGTTTGTGTCTGTTGATCAGGGAGTAGAAGTGAGCCAGGACTTGCTTTACCGTTCCAGTTCACACAGGCTGTTGTGGAGCTCTTGGTTAGCTGTTACAGTTATGTCGATGAGCTTCTCAACCTCTCCGCTGGAGAGTAAATACAAAGTCTTTTAAGAGGAATGTTACACCTCTGTCGTCCTCAGGGCAGGCTGCTATCATCACTACACCTGCTTCTAGAGCCCGAGGCACAGGCCAGCTATGACTCAGACGCTGGTAGCAGCTGTGTCTCCTGAGAATCACTTGCTACAGAGCCTGCCTTGGAGGACTCACAGACACAAGGTGCTCACCAGAAGTAAGATCTGGTTCTGGTGTCTGCATCTCAGCATTTCATAGTGACTAAGCAAGGGTTGGAGAAAGGGCGTGCAAAGGCTAGTCTTGCATGGTGGCCATGTCCATCGTCATCTCCTGGGAACAGGAAGAGGCTGTTGATCCCGGTCAGATAAGCAGGACTGGGCCAACAGATTGGCTCCAGAAAAGGCCAGAGTACTGTCAGTCAGCTTGCCTGTAACACAGATGTCTGATGGTCCTTCGCACGACACCGCTGAGGTGGCTTCACCATGGAAACATCACTGCCACATGGTAGACTTGTGACAGGCAGGGGGGACACAGGCAAGGCCACTCTGTTTTTGCAGAAAACACCTTTCTCCCCTGTTGAGGACTGTGGACCTCCAGATCCTGAATTTCCTGTAACCCCCTGCCTGCCGGGGGTAAACAACTTGTTTTCCTGCACCTGCTCTGAGCACGAGACAGGGGAGTGGTTTCTGGTGGGCTTGCTGCTGAGAGTTAGGGCGTGGCCATTGTCAAGGAGATCCTATATAATCTGCCCTGGAACACAATAAAGTTGGCATTCTTGATTCAAGGGGGCATTCTTGGTATTCTTTGTTTCAAGGATGGCCGTGTCTCTGTCTGTCTGTGTGTCTTTCAATCTCCAGCCCCTTGCTCATGAATCCTACTGTAGCGTGTAGCGCATGGCCGACCCAGGGACATTGCACTCCCCATGCCTCCTGCTCACGACCTGTCATGGGTGCCACACATAATGTGTATCCCTCCTCCATAGAAGGTGGCCTCCATCTTAGAAAAGATAAACTACATTTTGGAGCTCCCTTGGATACTTTGCAGAAGCGGAGCTGCACTTGGCTTCTAAATTACCCAATCTTACACTGATTTAGTCAATCAAACATTTATTCATGAGATCCCCAAACAATAGCTAAATAACAACATCTACTCATTTTAGGAGATAATTATTTCTTACCTGTGATGAATTTCAAATTAGAAATGAAGGTTGAGCCTTTTATTGTTGAAACTATTTGAAGTTGGATGTGGGTAAGAGAGTTTGTAGAAATGATACATTTTTTAATTCAGTCTTTCTCTGCTGGAAATGTGGCTCGCTGATAGAGATTGGCTTGGCGTTCCCAAGGCCCTGGGGGTAGTCCTCAATTCTGCTAAATAAATACATAAATCAACCCTCATCTACATTTGCCTGAACACTTACAGATACTGCAATACGGGATGCATAGAAATCACTTTAAGCAATGGGACAAGCCGGTCCCTTCTCATGCTCTGCACAGTGAACTTGGTGATGGTGAGGCCCCTTAGCTGACAGGGTGGGCCCTCTTCTCTCATTCAGAGTTTCCAGCACTGTAAACTGTAGAGTGCTGTAAGCGTGGCTGTGCTGTGCTGTGCTATGCTATGAGAATCATGGCTGGCAGCAGGACCGAGAGAGGCAGGGGAGAGGAGGAGGGAGTCCCGCAGAGACTCTCCCTGCGACACTGAATAGCAGATGGTAAATGTGTCCTGCACAGGTGAGCTGGCAGAAAGTGAGTCTCTTAGAGGTGAGAAAAGGCAGGGAATCTTCCATCACAGAAGGAGCAGCGCTGGAGCCATTTGTTCTGGTTGGGGAAGGGCTGGGGGAAGGAGACCCGGCAAGGTCGCTCCATTCATTGAGCATGAGTGTCTGTGCTGCTGCTTCCCCCAGTGATGGAAGCAAACACCAGACAAGGAGCAACTGGAGGAAGGTACGGTTTATTCTGATCCGCAGCTCAAGGGACAGTCCATCGTGTCAGGGACGCTTGGAGGTCGAGTGGCCCTTGGCTCCCATGGCAGGAGTATGAGGCTGCTTGCTCACATCTGTGTGAGCCAGAAGCAGAGAAAGGAGGATGCCGGCTCTTGGATAAATTTTTCCTTTCCCTCTTTTTATTCATCCAAGGCCCTCAACCCATGGATGATGGGGACCAACTTCAAGGCAAGTCTTCCCTCCTCGGTTAATTTCGTCTTGAAAAACCTTCACAGACACATGCAAAGTTGAGTCTCATTAATGCCTTAGGCATTTATCAGCCCAATAAAGTCACTAATCAAAATTAAGCATGGTAGTATTAAAATGGAAATAAAAAAATCATAGGAAGAAAGAAATAAACTTGCAGGCGTGGTGACTCACGCCTGCAGTCTCAGCACTAGGGAAGCTGAGGCAAGAGAACGGCCTAATCTAGGCTAGAGCGTCTCAAAAACCAAAGCCAAACAAATTACAAAGAAAAATAAGCAGCAACAACAACAACACTTTAATTTATAGAGGTCATGGAGTACAATGCAGTGGGGTCAACATGTAGGAGAAGAAAGAAGAATGAATGGATCTTTACTGATAGATGACTGAGAGTAAATCTGGTGAGAGACATCAATCCACAGATTCAAAACACATGCCTGTAAACCCACACAATTACCAACCTGGAATTTCATATCCTGCAAAAACTGGCTTTAGTAGTGAAGACCAAGCCCCTCTTCTAATATTTCCAACTGTGAAATATAGTTTTGTAATAAAATTACTGAAAGCAAAGGCATCATTAATGACCAGTGGTCATAGGTGTCAGTGGTCATAGGTGTCATTGATTAGCAGTGGTCATAGGTGTCGTTGATTGCCAGTGGTCATAGGTGTCATTGATTGCCAGTGGTCATTGGTGTCATTGATTAGCAGTGGTCATAGGTGTTGTTGATTGCCAGTGGTCATAGGTGTCATTGATTGCCAGTAGTCATAGGTGTCATTGATTTCCAGTGGTCATAGGTGTCATTGATTGCCAGTGGCCATAGGTGTTATTAATTACCAATGGCCACAGATGAGTGTAATGGCAGAGGTTTAGGTCTTGCTGTACCCCAGAGTGTAGAACCCTGCACTGAGGCACTGCCTGCATCCACTACATCTGTCCTGATTATGATGCCTTCCTGTGCTTTTGTAAGCTTTGCTCATAGGGGACACGGGATCTCTGGCTGTCAACTGCATATGAATCTACTGTTCTCATGGGATAAAGTGAGTCATTTAAATAAGTCAAAAGGAGCACATCTTCGAAAGATAAAAGATAAGAGAATTCCCCCCCACCATTTCTCTTCAGGTATTACTAAAATAAAGTCCTTCAGCTGAATAAGCAGTTACATAAATACAAACCTGGTTCTCCAGGAAGCCATGAAAAATCCAGAATGGTTCATGTTTGTGAAAGCACAGGATCTGAGTGATGTGAGAGACACTGTCCCCCCCCCATGTATGTGTATGTGTGTCTGTCTGTCTCTGTGTGTATGTGCATGTGTGTGCATGTGTGTCTGTCTGTCTTTGTGTGTGCGTGCATGTGTGTGTGCACATGTGTTTGTGTGTGTCCGTCTCTGTGTGCATGCATATGCATGTGTGTGTACATGTGTATGTATCTGTCTGTCTCTGTGTGTGCATGTGTGTGCCTCTGTGTGTATGTGCATGTGTGTGCACATGTGTTTGTGTGTGTGCATGTGTATTTGTGTGTGTCTGTATCTGTGTGTGCATGTGTGTATCTATATATGTGTGTGAGTGCATGTGTGTGTGCACATGTGTTTGTGTTTGTGTCTGTCTCTGTGTGTGCATGAATGTGTGTGCACACATGTGTGTGTGTAAATGTGTGTGGTCTGTCTGTCTCTGTGAGTGCATGTATGTGTGTGTGTGTGTGTGTACGCGCACGCATGCTCCTGCACCACGGACTGAGGTCTGGGGACTCAGATAAAAGTGTGGCCCCAGCAGCTGCCCCTGGATTTCCACACAACCATTCTTGTAGATCTCAGATGTGCCAGCAGCCTCCACAAGATGCGGATTTAGGAATCGAGAACTTTTCTCTCCTCTTTCTCCCTCCACTGTCTCACTTACTCTGTTTCCTGTCCACCTGAGGCTTAGAGCAGTGAGAGGGGTATGTTAACTGCCAAAAGCTTTTGTTCCGCCCCATGCATGTAGCCAGCAGCCCCTGGACTGAACCCTCTGAAACTGGGTATCTCAACCCAGCTTCCCTTTCTTCCTTTGGTTCTCTCTACCAGATATCCTATCACAGATGCATAAAGTCTGAGCACTGCAATCTGTCTGTCGGTCTGGCAGCCAGCTATTGATTGGGTTATCACACATCTTGGTTTATGATTCTCGAGATCGAGACCACCTCTTCCTAGCTAGCTACAGAAGACCTAGACTAACCGTGGCTGAGTCCTCTTGGCACCCGTTGCTCCTCCAGACTCAGGAAGACAGGTGGCCTGGTGTGAAAGGTCATTTATACGGAAGGACACATCCCTGGAGTTATTGATGAGCGTGTCTGCCAGCTGGAAAATTTGAGGACAAAGACATTCCTATTTCTGGATCTAGACGTCTTACGCCAGAGTGTTGCGGTCCTTGCCACATAATTCTTCATGGTGCGTCTGTTCATTATTTCCTCCGTGAAAAATAGCGGAAGCCGGCAAGGTTGTTACCCTGAAACCACTCCATCTCTGGGTCTGGAGATTTTTTAATCACAAGGTGCCCCTTTGTCCTCAAGGACAATTACACTGCTGATTGCTCTCCTGTGAACTCAGCAATCAGGTGAAGGCCAGGCTCTCACAGGCAGTCTAGGGATTAATGCCTCACCGGTGACAAGCCCCAGGCAGACTGGAATACAAAGGCTTCCACCAACCACCTGGATGAGTGTGCTAGTTTGCTTTTGGTTGCTGTGATAAACACCATGGCCAGCAGCAACTTAGGGAAGAAAGGGGTTATTTCGGTTTACACTCTCTGGTCACAATGTATCCATGAGGGAAATCAAGAAAGAAACTCAAGGCAGGGACCCCGGGGCAAGAGCTAAAGCAGAAATCATGGACAAATGTCCCTAACTGGCTTGCTCACAGCCTGTTCAGCTGTCTTGGCCCCTACTCCTGTTCTTTCTGTGAGATGACCTGGGTCAGGATAGCCAAGCCACACAGCAACCCCGGAGAAGCTGTTAGTTACATTCTGCCTTGGCTGCATTCTGCTGGTCATACATGTTTCTTGCTTATTCGTTGCTTTGGTTTGATGGCTGAGCCTGGTGGCTTGGATCACTGTCGCTTGCTTTTCAGGTCTCTGAGCTCAGTTCCTGCCCTTTGCACCCACACTTTGTATGGTGACCATCTGTGCTGGCTGAGGGTCGTCTCCAAAGGGTCATATTTGCACAAAGTGACTGAGTAATAGAAATGTTTAGGATTTTTATCATGGCACCTGTAGCTGGAGATCCCTTCTGCCCATTCTTTTGCATAAATTCCATGCTGTGATTTCTTAACTTACTACTTGCCCAATCTCACCCTACTTTTCAGGACAGAGGCAGAACCTAAAACAAACCACATTGCTTCAGTTCCCAACAGTGTCCCTGTCCCTGTCTAGAACCCCGTGAGCCAGGCATCCACGTACTCTGCTGATCTTTTGTTTTCCCAGCATATCTCTGACTTCTGCACACACCAGCCCCACAAGACAAGAACTGCATGGTTTTCTCTCAGTGTAGCAATGCCCCCACTTCTCTGAGTCACACACTTCTGGGACATTCTCTTACTGAAGACTCCTGATCTCAAGGGGTTTGGGTTCATCGTGGCAGAGAAGACCTGTAGAGGAGCTCAGTTCATGGTAACAGGAGCATTCAGGGCAGGCTTTTCACATCATGGCAGACCGGGAAGCAGGGTAGGAAGCAAGCATTCACAGCCTGAACTATATATACTGATTCAGCGTTTCTGGTTTGTTTGCTTGTTTTTCTATTACAGAATAATCGAGGCTGTGTTACTTTATAAACGAGACATTTACTTTCTACAGTTTCAGAGCCTTTCCAAGATCAGGCATCCTACTCAGTTTGGTCTCTGGTGAGAGCCATTTGGTGGATGACATCACTGTGGTGGGATTGTTTGTTTATGGGATGACTACAGCAAGAGAGAAGGCCTGGGAGTCCCAGGGGAGAAGATCACTCATGACAGAACTGTCCTCTGCAGAACCAATTTGTACCCTGTCAGAATTCCCACCCAAAAGAAGTGCTCCAGGGACCCAGTCATGTCTCCAGTGGCCCTGTCTCTGAATGGTCCCACATCCTCTCTCCACTGTCACAGTGAAGATCAACCTCCATTCAACACATGAGCTACTGGGGACAAATCATGTCCACAGTAGATCAGCAGCCAACATCCTTTCCTCCAATAATTCTAAACTGCCCCCAGGTGGCTACTTTCTGTGGGAAAAGCTGACTCCGTCTACGGTTGAGATGTATGGCTCCTGCACTGTGGGTGAATAGTTTGTAGAGGGAAGTAATAGGCAGTTAAAGTCAAGCAGCTCAATTCCTGCTACAAACACTTATCTGTTTTCTTGAGATTAAAAAGTTACCTCTGGAATCGGTAAGTCAAAAGGCAGAGAGCCCAGTAAAATTGACTAACTTCTCAGGTCCACGATAAAGCTAGCTCATTGCACATAATGTTAGACATGCCACCAGCTCCCAACGAATAAACATTTCTCAAGGTGACACTTCTGCGTTATTAAGAACCTTGTGGGATAATTTAATGGCAAGCATTCTGTAGTCCATTCATTTCCTATTTCAAATATAGCATAGGACTTATGGGAGATGTCACAGGGGAAGATGCACGCAGGACTGGAGGCTGACGCTTAGATATTATTGTGTAGCATATGAATGCTAAAATGAAGAAAGCCAGGGACTCTCTTTCTTTCTTTCTTTCTTTCTTTCTTTCTTTCTTTCTTTCTTTCTTTCTTTCTTTCTGTCTCTTCCCCGCCACCACCTCCCATTTCCCTCCCCCTCCCCCAATCAAGTCCCCCTCTCTCATCAGCCCAAAGAGCAATCAGGGTTCCCTGCCCTGTGGGAAGTCCAAGGACCACCCACCTCCATCCAGGTCTAGTAAGGTGAGCATCCAAACTGCCTAGGCTCCCACAAAGCCAATAAATGCAGTAGGATCAAAAACCCATTGCCATTTTTCTTGAGTTCCCAGTAGTCCTCATTGTCCGCTATGTTCAGCTAGTCCAGTTTTATCCCAGGCTTTTTCAGACCCAGGCCAGCTGGCCTTGGTGAGTTCCCGATAGAACATCCCCATTGTCTCAGTGTGTGGGTGCACCCCTCGAGATACTGAGTTCCTTGCTCGTGCTCTCTCTCCTTCTGCTCCTGATTTGGACCTTGAGATTTCAGTCCGGTGCTCCAATGTGGGTCTCTGTCTCTGTCTCCTTTCATCGCCTGATGAAGGTTGCTATTCAGGAGGATGCCTACAGGGACTCACTTTAAACAGTCTGCGGGAATGAGCCACCATCACCCTCTGCTGCCTCCTGGGTGCTGGGATTACAGGCATGCACCACCACCACCACCCGGCTAAACTAATCAGTGTTTTATTAAACCAACATGAGTGACATATCTTTACAGTGTACAAAAGCATTAACCCACAGCGGTGCTGTAATTTAGAAAACGTGGCACAAGAGAGAAAGTTGCCATGCAACAGAACTCAGGTGGGGGGATTTTTATTGGGGGAAGTGAACAGGAAAAGGGGGGAGGGGGAGACTGGTCTCTGGGAACAGGAGTAGCAGGGGAGAGGGGCAAAGGACAAACAAATGGAGACAGAGAAAGAGACAGAGAAAGAGAGAGACAGAGAGAGATGGGAGGTGGGCAGGGCCCTTTTCAAAGGGAACGTAGGGAATGCGCACAGGTGGTGCTCTTAGTGGCTGCAGCTGAGGACGTATACCCAAGGCCAGGCCAGTACAGATGCCTGAATACTAACAGTGGGTATCACAAACCTTGGGAACATGGAGAAATGGAACAGTGTGGCAGATGGAGCAGAGTAAAGGTACCAAGGACAACTTGAAAGTGCTGACTTCAGTGTCCCGGAGACGGTTTAGTCCCTTGCAAGTAGGTGGAAATGCTGAGTGTTTTACAGAACACAGCAAAACTCTCTCAGTGAAAGTCGACTCCACTCCGTGTCTTCCTGTGGTTTTAGATGCTAGTCACCTAAAGCTCGTGTTCTGGTCTCCAGCCACCATCAGAGGGGAACATGGGTAACGGACCCGTGAAAGTGGTGCGGTGACAGCCTGGTTAGAGCTTCATCCCAGCATGCAGCGCCCCTCTCTGGCCTCTCCCACACCTTGGCCTAATGCCCACACATAGGCGTACTGAGACCTCACCTAATCTGAGTCTCCCCTTTCCAGAAGCACCACCTCCACCTCAGGGTCCTCAGCATGGTGGCCCAGGAGTGCACTTGGCTTTGCAGGTCACCCCATGGACCTGCCAGATCTCACGCTTTCCTTTTGAAACACAGCTCCATCTCCCCATTGCCAGTCTTGCTCCGCCTCCCTGCTGCCAGTCTTACTCTTCCCCTCTCTCCAAGCTTGGCAGTCATTCTCTTTTATTTCTTTTTCCCGTGAAATCACCCCTCGTTTTGATTCTGTGTTCTGGCCGTCATGTGGCTGTTATTCTAGCTGTCCACGCTGCCATCCCCCATCTACATGTGTTTGGGAGATAATCCAAAGGATGAATTTTATGCTTCAAATTAATAGTTTTCTTAATTACAAAACTAAATTTAGCTGGAGAGGCTACAGCGAAGCAGGCACACTCATCTGTTACGGGTGTCGCTTGAGGTCTTCCAGCTTTCAGGAAACCCGCGTGGCAGAATGCCGCGAGAGCCGTCTATCATTAATCCTCTTTAACCCCATAATTGAACTCCTGAAAATCCTGTCTGTGAAACGAATTCCAAACCTAAGCACAAAATCTCAGAGATATTCAGGATAGTATTCTTTATAATTATCCCCAAGTGATCCTATAGTAGTGAACCGGCCTCAGAAGCGGGAGTTCACTCCAGCACTACTGCGCATGGATGTCGGGGGTGAAAGGGATGAAGTGGTGAGATGGGCCGGTTCCTAAGGACCTAGGAAGTGCATGGTTGGCTTAAAGGAGCTGAGATGTGGACCCCAGAAATGTACAAATCCCGTGGTCTTAAAACTCCACATAGCTACGGGCCAGGACCTCAGGGCTGTAGAGAGCAGGTATGTGTGCTGCTCACAAGTTCTGTGGCCTGCCACTGAGGAAAACGGAATACCTAGGTGACCAGGGCTGAGAGGAAAAACAGGGCTATAGAAGCCTCTTCACTTGGGATTGGGCTGGCCTGATGGTGGCCTCTTTAGGACAGTTGGACGTGTGATGACACACAGCCTTTCAATATGGCCTGGGCTTCTGGCTATCGGGTACTGGGATCTAAGAAGAGTAATTCTTTGTGTATGTGTGTGTATGAGTGTGTGTATCCATGTGCATGTGTGTGTGTGGTGTGTGTATTTATGTGCATGTGTGTGTATGTGTCCATGTGCATGTGCGTGTGTGTGGTGTGTGTGTGTGTGTCCGTGTCCATGTAAGTGTGTGTGTGTGTAAAGGTGCATGTACACATGCAAGCAAGTGGAAACAACATATCCCCAGTTTCCAGTTCTCCCCGGGCAACCTACCCACCTGAAATTTTGAGACAGTGTCTCTCACTAGGACACAATTAGGCAGGCTAAGCCAATTTGCTTGTCTCTGTCCTTCCAGAACTGGGGTTACAAGAACATGCCACCATGCCCAGGGTCTTATATTCACACCGGGGTTTTGAATGCACATCCTTATACTTGCACAGCAAGACTTTACCACTAAGATGAAGCTATAACTCTACCCCCAGAGAAGGGGGACTTCCACTTCGAGGCCAATAAGGAGCTGCAGGGCTTGTATGACCTCACTCTAGAGGTCACAGAGAGTCACTTCCATCACTACTGACTGAGTCCGTAGGGCTAAACTAACCCCTCAAAATTTAACCTGTCCTGAAGATGTGACCTTTTCATCAGAACAACAGTGGGAAGGGTGACATTCAGGCTTCTACCACAAGGACCTCAGATTCCATAACTGCAGAAGAAACTGCATTGTCTTCTCAGCTTTGAGAGCTAATTTGTAGGAAGTGTCTTCCCTTTGCTTAGTTTTTGAGGATTTTTTAAACAAAAATTAAAGTCAAAATTATGAGTTTTGAGATGCAGTAGTTACCACCAAAACCCATTAGGCCAAATCCTAGAAAGGCCCCAGGAAATGGATCCTAAATGTATTATTATAGGCAGGGTTTGTTTACATCTGTGTGAGCATTACATGAGAAATGACTGCTGGCCACGGATGATGCACAGAACAGCGTGATGAAAACACCATGGAACGCCTGGTGGAAAGAAATTTTATGGAGATAACTTGTATGAAAAGTCCATACCTGTTTCATACGGATGAATTTTAGCCCAGAGACTTTAATTGTGTTTGGCTCCCTCCACAGAGGTTGACCCATGGGTGTAGAAGGGGCACTCGCGCCTCCTACTCTCAGTTTTAAATATTTAAAGTTAAATGTGTGTCCATTCAATCACTTACAAATCCCTGTAATGCTTTTCCCCTGTGGCTATGCAATGGCACCTATCACATCCGGTCTTGGATGTCACTTCTCTGCTTGGACCGGAGCTCACTGTGTGCTACACAGATGTGCAGATCACATATGTGGTTGCCATGTACGGCAGAGCTGGTGGCTGAAGTTGGTGTGAGGCATCTGACATTGCCGTTCACTTTCTGGTGGGAGGGAAATCCAGATGTGTGCGGATTCAGGCTTATTTCTATATTTACGTTAATTCGTAGTCTAGTTTCCTTTTCGTTGTTGTGATAAACACCGTGGCCGAGAAAGCACACTCCAGGTAACACTCCATCGCTGAGGGAAGTCAGGGCAGGATGGCGTAGCAGAAACTCAGAAGGAATGACGGAAAACACTTACTAGCTTGCTGGGGTAGCTTTGCTATACAGTCCAGGCCCACCTGCCTAGGGATATGGCCCATGGAGGCCTGAGCCTTCCTGGGTTAATCAGCAATTTCATAAAGTGCTCCACATGAACCCGGATAGATGGCTGAGAGGTGAAGATCATTTGTTTCTTTGGCAGAGAGTCTATGTTTGGTTCCCAAGACCCATATAGCAGCTCAAAACCATCCATAACTCTGGTACTAAGGGATCTGATGCCTTTTTCTGATTCACAGGGGCACAAGACACACGTGTGATAAACACACACACGCACACACACACTGGTGTTAGGTTCTAGTTTCTCTTCAAATTTCCATTAAGAGAGTATTTGAGGTTACTGAAGTCCATGAATACACAGAGATCTCAACAGGATCCCAGCTTGGAACTAGGCAGGGTGAACTATCAGGAGTAGGTCAGACTTCAGGAAATCAAGAGACCAACCCATGTATCAGGACAATCATCTTCTGAATGCAGGTTATCAGCTCCTCATCCTTGCCATAGAAAAAGCAAATACTCCCTGAATAAAGAGCAAATATCCTGATCTCGGGTGGTCCCTCCGTCCATACCAGCCTCTTTCAGGCAGGCCTAGTCCCCGAACTCAGAGGCAACAGGATGATTGCCACATGTTCCAGACCACTCTTACCTACAGAGTGAATTCCAGGCCAACCAGGGGCACAGAGGGATACCAAGCCTCAAGATTACATCCCAAGACGCGAAAGCCCAAACACAGGAGAACAACTAGGAACAGAAGCACAGAGAATCTGTTGTGGTGTCGGACACCAACACCAGACAACCATCGCCGATACATTCCAGAATTACAAGTCAAGTTGAAGACTCACTGGAGGGTGAGAGAACAGGCGAAGAGAAATCCTGAATGAAGTCCAGAAAGAGCAGAAGCTGGGAAACCCAGCGAGCAATAAAGGGGCATTAGCAAAAGGTAAGGTCTAATGTCCATTTAAGTGATGGCTCCAAGGACAGGAAGAAAATATGGACCGGATCGGGTTTATTATGATGGAGAATGTTCCAAACTCAACGAAGACATTCACTCACTCACAGGTCTAGGCCTGCACACTGTTATCAGTAGACAGTATCTACCACACTAGACACGGCTTAGGGAAGTAACAATCCGGTATTGAACAATAGCAACACAAGCCAACGTGACATGAATGACTTATTGGCAGCGGGAATTCCATGCAGACAGACGGAGTGACAGCGAATCCAAAGCGCATGAATGACAACCTGGCAAAGGCAATCCAGTGCGGACAGATGGAGCGGCTGCATAACCAACTCGAGTTCTTCGTCAGGTAGGGAGAAGACAAGGCCGTGGTAGGATGGATGGTTTACTAATCACTTCCAGTTTGCATCTCAGCGACACTGGGCAAATTAACTTTTCTGTTTGAAGAAGCGCTAGAACTTCTCTCCAGGGGTGAGCCCCCTTGCTCCTCTCTGAATATCTCTTGCTCAGGAAGGCCAGTGGTCTGGGCCACTGCTGCCCTTCCCTACTGCCTGGCTGTCGCACTACACCACAGACCACCATCCGATACCACTCTCTGGGGCTTTTATGCACCCTTTCCTGGTCTTCTTTTTTCCTTACATTTTTGCTTTATTTTCCTGGAGAAAATGGAATGATTAGATGAGGCTCATGACGTTAGCCTAGCCTCTGCCATCAGCCCTGCTCACTGAGCCACCCAGCACCCTCTCTTCTCATTTCCATAGCTGATTGCTCTGGCTGTCAGGGGCATCGTGTAGGTGCCCCACCCTCGTTCCCTGATCTTTCTCAGTTTGTTATTCCCTGCTGGGTCATTTTCACCAGGATGAGAACAAGTTATAGTTTCTAAGATTTAAAACCTGACATGGAAGTAGCCAACCACTGACTGATTGGACTTAGGACCACTCCACAAGATAAAATCCCATACTTGGCAATGATATTGGGTCAAGAACCTACATCCAGACAGGCCATAGGCCCTAGGGGAGAGCCTGCTACCCATGAATCAAGGCATCTCTCGCCCCTCATCCAAGAAGCTTCCGCTAGAGACTTACAAATGGTCCAGGTACAAAGAATTAGAGACTGAGACTACAGAATGCATGGTCCTAAAGGGAACATATATACCATACCCCTTAATCCCAGGGTTCAGAGAACATTAAAGAGTGGGTGAGGGGCAGAAAGATTGTAAGAGCCAGAGGTGGTGAATGCCAACTGTGTTGGGAGCTATTGGGGGCTGTGAACCCCCAGACTCTGAATTCCCTGTGAGCGGCTTTTTCCCCCCTGTGTCTGCAGCTGCTCTGAGCAAAACAACTTGTTTTCCTCTGCTCTGAGCAGCCTGCAGCTGTTCTGAGCACGAGACCCGGATGGGAGGGGAGTGGGTTCTGGTGGGTCTGTAGCTGAAAGATCCCGAGAGCTGGGGCGTGGCCAGAGTCCTATATAAGCTTCTCCTGAGCACAGTAAACTTGGCACTCTTGTATCAAGAGTGACCCATGTCTCCATCTCTGTTTCTCTGTGTGTCTTTGTGTTTAAGTCAGAGTTCAGAAGGGGGCAGAAGCGTCTCAGAATAGCTGTGGGGGGGGGAGTCAATAATCATAATGCATTGTATGAAACTCTCAAAAAATAATAAAAAGGAAGAAAAAGAAACCAGACTGCCTCCACCCCCAACCCCATTCCTTCTAGTAGCTGTCTTAGTTTTGCTTTTAAAATAACAGACCAGGTGTTTGTCTCTGCTACTGCAGCGGTCTCTGGGGAAGGACACAGGTGGTAGCCCCAGGGTGTGAGTCTGAGTGTTGTTCCTCTTCCATCTAGCAGCTGCTCCTCAATGGCCTTCCTCCTGAAATACCTTCAGTCATGTCTAGAACCACGTCTGACTTTACTCACACCTCACAGATTCACCTCTCACCTCCGCAGCCTCCTGTGTTAGCCCAGTCTTGGTTTCTGGTCTCCGGCTCCACCTTTCCCCTTGCTTCTGTCTACCATGGGTTTACTCTTGGTTTTATCGTCTGTCTCCAGCCATGGCTGTCACTCTGAAGTCGGGTTTTTCTTGCCTGTGTCACATTCTGCATCTGGAACAACTAGCGTCTCTCACTTACTGTGTCTATAAAGCTGCTCCCAATGCCCCCTTGCCACCTGGCCCACTTGTCATGATTGCCATGGTACATAGTGATGCCATCTACCCAGATGCCCCAGCTCAGGGCTGGTTTGATTGCTCTCTGCTTTCTCTCGTCTCCACATCCTGGTTCCTCAGATAGCCGTGATATCTGTGCCCTTCCCATGTATCCTGAACAACTCAGCCAGTCCTCCCCAGAGTGGAGCCAACACCAGGGCTTAGCAGCTGTGGCCTTGGAGGTCCCTACCACTTCACGGTCAGCAGACCAGCAGCCTCAGCGAGGCTTCCTCTGCGGTACAACCTGTTGGTGCTTCTTGTTTTGCTCATAGTAAAAGCCAACGGTCTTCTGTTGGGCGGTCCCACTCCTGTTTGACTTGCTAACTCCAATCGCTTCTTTTCTAGCTACTAGTGGGTTGTATACTACAAATGATTTATGAGTCATAAAAAAATGGCCAGCAATACGACAGGATGACATTTGGGCTCACACAGAGATAAAAATAAAGTTGTATTGGAGCACTTCATAACTTGTGAGTGTGGAGTTTTTATTTATTTTCAGTGTAGCTAGCGAGGTGCAGAAATCCTCCTGGAAATGCGGTGAGAGTACACATATTTCATACGTCATAAAAGAGGTGTCTGGGTATTCTAAGAAGGCAAATGTTTTCTTTAGCAAAATTAACCAAACGAATTATCTCTTTGCTCAGCGTGGTCTGAGAAGGGATGTCTCTCGGTGGGTATTTGTCTCTCCAGCAGGGCTGTTGTGTCTCTTGCTGTGTTTTAAACATCATCCCTTCTGCCTTAGCACTCAGTGCTGTTGCGCAGGTGTCCTGGGTGGCATGTGACGTAGCTTTTACCCGTGGTGAGAGATCTTCTGACAGAAGGCACACCTGTTGTCACAACACCTCAGACCCTAGGCTTGCTACTCTCTTCTTCCCTCTCTGCTCTCATTTTTTATTATTGCCTTGATTTCTTTTTTCTCACGCTGTCTTAGTTTTTTGTTTGTCTGTTTTTCTGTTACTGTGATGAATTACCCTGACAGAAGTAGCTTAGGAGAGGGAGGTTTCATGGTGGGGATGTCAAGGCAGCAGGAGCCCCAAGCAGATGGCCACATCCCTTCTCAAACCACGCTGAGCAAAGAGATTACTTGTTTGGTTAATTTGCAAAATTTTGCTAATTTTGCAGGTCAATCATGCAGTCAGGAGAGAGCGATGCTTTCGTTCATTCCTGCCTGCTTGTGCTCAGCTCCTTTCCCTTCTCTTTTGTGCCCAGGATCCCTCGCCTAGGGAATGTGCCACCCACAATGGGTGTGTCCTTCTGCCTCAATTGACATAATCCCGATAATCCCCAGATGTGACCAGCAGACCATCTCCCAGGTCCCTCAAAGTCATCACTAACCACCACAGCTGCCGCAGAGCGAGGGGTTCCTGGGATTCGGTGTTCCAGCACCTTCTTCCAAAGCCTTGTGCCTCTGCTGTGTATACCACAGCCAGCAGGGCCTTTCATGTATCCTCCTGACGTCAAAAGACAGAAGCATTCAAGTGTTTTATTGTGAAATTAGGGCCATACAGACTTCTTCCCAAGGCTCTTCTCTTTTCAGAGGGCTGTAAGAAGAGGTGCATCCATCTGCATTTCCCAAGGCCTTGAGATTTTATCTTTTCAATAAAAAGATTGGATTTTCATTTGCTTTGATTAAAAGCAGCAGCATTCCCTGTTGCCAGAGAACTCACCCGGGCTTCATGACCATCAATAAAAGGAGCAGGTGAGCAAGCACATCATAGTGAGCTTCCTCCAGAGCATCTCAAGGTAAAGGCTCTCAGGAAGGCTCCCTGCGCTGCAAACCCATTGCACTTCTGAGATCACAGGCAATGGGTTCAGCCATTGAGACAGACCTCCTCCCGGGCCTGTACCCTTCTGCTCCATGTCCTTTGAGCTTGTGCCCATTTGTCCAGGCTTCTCTGGAATGAGTTTGGCTCATAGAGTCCACAGTTCGTTGTCAGTGTGCAGCCCTGCTGTTAGTGAGGCTGATCCGGGGACTTTCATTGCTATCGGTCTGTGGTGGAACCCTCGGGGGAGGGGGAGGGAAGCCGAAAGGAAACAAGGAAGAAGCCATCTACGACTTCCGGAATGGTGGTGGTGGAATCTGTGGTGATGAGGGTAGCGACAGTGGTGGTAGTGATGGCCATGGCGGCAGCAGAGGCCAAGATTATGATGGTGAAGAAGCAGATGGTCGTGACGGACATTCATACATTCATAAAGCCGATTCTCTCTTCAGTGCCCCTCTTTCCCTTAAGCTGTAAGTTCTCGGATGGAGCAACTCTTTGAAGCCTGGTTTGAAAGACTTAATTTTGTTTGGGGTGTTTTTTTGTTTGTTTGTTTCTTTGCTTGTTTTTTTTTTTTTTTTTTTTTGGCGAAGGCATCACATGGCCTCATGGAAAGGGCTTCTGCATAGTCTCACACGTACACTGCTGAAGTCAAGGTACCATTGCTGTCCTGTGGTCCCATGAGGTGCACACACTGAGACCACAGAGAAAAGCATGTAGGGAGGCAGAGTGGATGGAGACAGTCTCGAGCAGGCATTGTACCGAGGCCAGGCCAGAAAGAGAAGGGTGCTATCTCAGGACAATGGCTGCCAAGGAAGCCATTAAAGAGGGAGAGAAAGAGGGAAGGGGAGAGGAAGGGAGGGAGGAAAGGAAAGAGAGAGGAATGAAGGGAGGGAGAGAAGGAAGGAGAGAGGGAGGGGAGGAAAGGAGGGAGGGAGGAAATATGTAACAGGGCACTTTGGATTCCAGGAATCCAGCTCAGGTCCTCTGGTGTGCAAACCAAATGCTCTGACCTGCTGAGCCGCTACTCTGACTCCTAGGGCACACACAGGCACAGCCCTTTGATGCTCCAGCACAAACACTGGGGGTTTGCTCACCTGCCTTCTGTCCCTGGACCCTGTACTGACTTGCAGCCCTTGTCCCTCGGATTCTCTGGAACTCCATCAAAGGCTTGGCTCCTTTTCCCTCAGTCACTTCTTTGTGATGGGACAGGGGTTCTGGAGGAAAAATAAGCCATGTACCAGACTCTCCTGCTGATATTTAATTTTTCTCTCAAACCTTGTTTGCACATGTTTTTACATTGCTGTCTTGGGGTTTTATTTTTGACAGTTTTAAATACATTTATGCAGCATCTTTGTAGTTTTCTGGCACTGACATTGAGGGGACTTAGTCTGATAAGGGTGTTCTGCCTGGTACTATCTTCCCATCAGTGAGATAAACCACCCCTGAGAGTGTTGGCTCCCTGTCCTTGCAGCTGTACTTGCCCTTGTAGCTGAGATCTTCAGTCTCCCCCTCTCCTTTCTGGCTGCAGTCATGCTGAGAGACAGCTGTCATCATAAGTCCCCGGTGCCATTCTTTGCTAGGTCCCCGTCACCTCGAGTGTGTTCCCTGTAGTCCCTAGCACCATGCTCTCCCTGGGAGTTCTTGCTATGTCCCACCTTAGAAGCACCGCAGACCTGCCCATCACCATCGGGTTCCACTTCCTGGAGAGTGGCTCTGTATTGCTACAGGAGTGTCAGAGGCCTCCTCAGCGTGCACTTCTGTCACAGGGCACCTGACAGATGGATTTGAATCCACTCCGGGTCACTTTGGGAGTGATCATCGTTCCTGACTCTGAGATTAAGCACTTTTCCCTACAGGCCCGATTCCTTCCCCTCACAGCGCTCTGTGATTTTCCTGTTTCCGTGCCTACTTTATAGATTAGGAGAAGGCGCAAGAGGATGAGTCTGATTGCAGAAGATAACACAGGGAGGCTGTGCAGGAGCCCGGGTGAGGACGCAGAGCGGATGATTAGAAGCCTGTGCTTCTGAGCTGTGGGAAGGATTTTCCTGGTTTCTGAGAGACACAGTTGAGCTGAGGTTCAGAGTGTGCCCATGTCAAGGAATGTCCAGCATCCCTTGCCTTGAGTTTTACCAAGAGAAGAGGAGCTGAAGAAACCAAGCACACATTCACCTGCAGGTCAGCTACTGGTACATCTGAGAGACGATTTCATTCACTGTTGCTTCAAGATGGGCTAATGTAAGCTATCTGAATAAATTTCACTCTGCTTTTCTTTCCGCATGATGGATAAGTCAGTAACTGAATATGGGCTATCATATCCATGTTTTTTTTTTTTTTTTTTTTGGTCAAAGATCAGTCTATATGACTGGAAACAACTCCTGTGGAGCTATCATTAAACCTGTAGATTAAGATATCTTGTAACCTTTATAGAGAAGTTGCTGTTTGCAGTAGATGGTGATCAACACAGACACACAAAACTGGCCAAGATGCCAAGAATAAGGCACAACACTCACCGTTAAATGGAATGTACACACAGAACGCCTTCTCCCGAGGCTCAGGATCACAGCAGAAGAGGAGGCAGAAAGAGTGTAACACTCTGAGGCTGTGGATGACTGCAAGAGTGCCTTCTGCACAGCAGAGCAGATGCCTGTACAAATGCATAGCAGTTGTGACATCATGCAGGTGACCAGCACAAGCTTAAGACAGAAAAAAAAAATCCAGCATCAAAAGAGGAAATGGTTGCAAAGTCCCGCCTCTACCAGAAGAGTTACTGATGATTGATAGATGCTGGGTGTCAGTTTTCCTAAGAGTGTAGTACCAGTGTGTGTGTGCATGTGTGTGCTTGTATAAACTACACACCTACTAGGTTAACTGTTATCAGAAGTTTGAAAGGTGACTCATGGTGGTCACTAAAGAGATCTCCTTTTTTAAAATTTCTTTTTATTTATTCTCGTGTATCCCAATCTCACCCATCTCCCTATCCTCCCAAAATATAAAGCAAAGTAAAATTTAAGGGATTATGGGCTAGAAAGGCCCTAGGATGGAATGAACAGGCCTTAGTGGGCAATCGTTAGGGAGCCTGGAAGAGACTGGTGATGAATGCAGAGCCCAGTCTGGACAGTGAGCTTTCAAAACGTGGGCACAGCATTCCTGCTGAAAACCGAGTTGGCAGGCCGACTGCCAATCTGAAAAACACGAGTCTCCACGCTGCCTGTGTTTTGAAATCCTAAGTGAGACTGAATTAAAAAGAAATGGGATGATTACCCTAGCAGAGGAAATCTTAGGAAGCGTTAACATTTAGGCTGGGGCCTGCTTACTGCTTTCTGCCTTTAGCTATGCTTACAGTGAGAAACTGAGAGCAAACAGCAGACCAGCACAGGCCGCAGAGCCAGGAGCAGCACACACAAGGCGTGCACAGGAGGCTCCAGGCCCCTGCGTGTGTATCAGGAATATGTGTATGTATGAGGTCCCTGCGTGTGTATGAGGTCCCTGCAGGTGTATCAGGGCTCTGCGTGTGTATCAGGTCCCTGTGTGTGTATCAGGTCCCTGTGTGTGTATCAGGTCCTTGCGTGTGTATCAGGGCTCTGTGTGTGTATCAGGTCCCTGCGGGTGTATCAGGTCCCTGCGTGTATATCAGGTCCCTGCGTGTATATCGGGTCCCTGTGGGTGTATCAGGTCCCTGCGGGTGTATCAGGGATTCTGGTTGAGCATTTTTATGGGATCCCTGAGTGTGCAAATGAGTGAGTCTTGTGCCTTCTCTTGTGCTCTTTTTCTTCTGTGGTTTGTCTGTCCAAATCCCATGCGACACTTTTTCTTTTATCTTATTTTATTCTGTTATTTTTTATTATCCTCCCCCCAGAACCTGTTTGTTTTCTATGAGAGGGAAAGGAAGTTTAACCCAGGTAGGAGGAGTATGGGAAGAACTGGGGGAGGAAAGGGAGAGGAAACTGTAACCAGGACATATTATGTCAGAAAAAAAAAATCCATTTTCATTAAAAGGAAAAAAAATCACAAAAAGACTGTGCAGTTTGGGGCCGCAAACATATTTTAGAATGTGGACAAAGCAAGCATACATGCTGTACTTGTTACAGAGACTGCTACTAGTGAAGACACCCTGAACAGTGTGCACTGAGGCGATGTGGAAGCTGTTGGAGGCTGAGGCTCCACCCTCTTCTCACTGAAGATGCTGAAAGGCGAAAAGGCAAACCGATTCTATATTTTAAAAGACAGATCCAAAAAGACGCGCTGCTGGAAAACCCTTGCCCATGGAAACACTTTCCCAGCTGCTGGCAACAGGCGCTCAGAGACCCCTGTAGTGTGGTCCAGTTAGGGTGGGTGACCACACGTTGAACTGGCAGCTAGATTTGGTGTCATGGACAAGTTCGGGCATTTGAGAAAAGTAGTGATTGTAGAATCATGAAGGCTTTCACCCAGGTTCCTGATAAAAGCCCATGAGATGAGGCAGTAGACAAAAGGGTCGTATACCACCCCTGCAAGTCTGTGCTTAAAGTTGGCAAGGGTGTAGCCTAAGTTGGAGTGTTCTTGGAGGAGCCAGAAACGTGCAGCACCGGTCATAGAAGGATGCAGACGTTGTGTGGAAATGGCCCAAGAAACAGGCCGAATTTTAGGCAGCTATCAGGGCATACAGGTGCTCGGATCTGAGATGTGGAACTACGGAATGCAATGTGAGTTCATGGGCTTTCTTTGTCCCAGTGGCTACACACTCTCCAATTACTCTCTTTTGAATGGAAATGTATACTCTTTGCTCTTCTATGCTGGAAGCATAAAACTTAGGTTTTTGTTATTTAAGGGAAGATGTGGGATCTTTAGAGCTACCTGTAAATAGTGCACTAGGCATACACCTCTGAGGGTGACCCTTCATTGCTTCTGGAATAGTCTTTGCTTTCTGAACCATCAAATTGTGAGAAGCCTTCTCACCAAACTCCACTACTATCAAGGAAGCTGCTATGCCCACATCTTTCTCATGATGACGAGCCAAGAAGACCTTTCTTCCTATCAATTCAGTCAGCTGTTTGGTGACAGAAACATGAAACTAGCCACTAGTGGGTACACGCAGAATGTCTTTGGCCTTGTCTAGAAACACTAATAGCCTACTTTTGAGAACTAAGAGTCTCTCAAACTCCCATGCCCAAGATCATTTTAATTCATTTATTTATTGTGCCATATTTATTTTAAATGCACACCTGTCTGTGCAGATGGCTACACCTAACCTGGGCATATACAAAGCTGGAGGGGGAATCCAGGTGCCCCGGTCTGTGATTTGGACTTATTGTCTTTAGCAGGGTCTTTCATTGAGCCTGGAGCTAGACTGTGGCTTGTGAGACCGATCCTCTTGTTACCACACTTTATATCTTATAGATGAGTTCAAAACCTGCGGGACCTTTCCTGTGGGTTATAGGCACTTGAATTCGGGTTCTTACACTTGTTCCATAAGCCCTCTTAACCACCGAGCCATCCCCCAGCCCCTGTTAATAGTTCTAAGTAATCAAAAGTACTCAGTAGATGTTTTCCCAAGAGTACCATAGAACACAGTGGTTTATGAAGGAATATGGAAGACACTTGTGCAGTCTTGGAATCATGAACTCTTAAGGAGAGAAATTAGATATTTGTGTATTCCTTCCTATTTACAGCTAAGAAAGTGAAGAACCAACTGTTGCCCTCGGGGGGAGAGTGCTCAGGACCACAGTGTTCAGAGAATTCCATCTGCTGGAGGCTCTTCAGACCTGTAGACCCCACCACCATGGAGGCATAGTGGTTACTGATGTCCTACACAGCTTCTCTGGAGCCCAGACTGCCGTGCCACAGACCTGGCCCCTGTCACATGCGGTGTGGTAGCCAGGGGCTGAAAGGTTAAAATGTTAGCACTTAATTCTAAATATTTAATCAAAGAAAATAGAAAAGCACAATGTGCTAGTGGCACCATAATGCTTAACTATAATTTTGGTACATTAAAACTACTCTTGGGAAAATAACCCTGAATTATTACTGTGTGATTCATTTCCCATGAACAAAAATTCCATTCAAATTCTGAACCCAACTAACTCTGACAGAGGAAAGGCTCCCGGTTCTGGATGAGCAACGCTAGTGAACATCAGGGCCTGCTTTGAGTGAGAAAAGTGCCCCATAGGCCCTCAGATTTGAACACTTTGTTCCTGGTGGGGGGCTCTTTCTGGGGGTGATTATGGAACCATTGGGAAGTTGGGCTAGTCTCGGTTCTGTTGCTATGATACAACATCCCACCAAAGCAACTTAAAGGAAGACCGTTTGTTTGGCCCCGTGGTTCCAGAGGGATAAGAGTCTATTCCCATTACAGTGTAAAGGCAGGGGCATGGCAGGAGGAGGAAGCTGATGGTTCACACTTCGAATTTCAAGGACAAAACAAAGTAAACCATAAGTGATGAGAGTCTAAATGCTCAAAGCCTATCTCTGGTGATGAGCTTCCTTCAGTGAGGCTAAATTCTCCCTAATAGCACCACCGACTAGGGATCAGCCTACAGAAGCCACTCTCATTCAGAATACACAGAGGTGGAGCTTTGCGAGGGGAAGTTTGTCGCTGAGGACGGGCTTTGTGGGTCTATAGCCTCTCCCTGCCCCACTCCTGTTCTCCCATTGCTTCCTGAGTGTGGATGAAGATGTGATCTCTCAGATGCCTGCTCTGAGCATCCACTATCCTGCCTCCCTCACCATATGGACACTGCCTGTGGAAATGGAAACCTCCAAACTTCTCCTTCTGTAGGTTATGTTAGTTGTGGTATCATATATATATATATATATGTGTGTGTGTGTGTGTGTGTATGATATATATAGTTTTATTGAGCTATACATTTTTCTCCACTCCCCTCCCTTTCTCCACCTCCCTTCTTTCCTCACCCCATTCACTCAGGAGACCTTGTCTTTCTCTCATCCCTAATTAGATCCGTGTCTCTCTTAGGGCTTCTTTATTGTTCAGGTTGACAGTGACAGCAATGCCATGGCGCTCATTAGGGATCAGAAGGTAAACACAACACGTGCGGAAGAATTTCATATTGCTCTCATACAATGCCA
Source organism: Alexandromys fortis (assembly GCF_014885135.2). NCBI lineage: Eukaryota > Metazoa > Chordata > Mammalia > Rodentia > Cricetidae > Alexandromys > Alexandromys fortis. The sequence goes on from NW_026067929.1 coordinate 1,602,463, forward strand.
AGCTCGTGCCCTTTAACAGAGAAGAAGATGCTTCTGCCATCTTGCTCTCGCATGGCTTATGGGGACTTGCTCTGTGAAGGTGACGGGCACTTCATCCTATCCCCTAGACACTGTTGTTGGAGTGGGACGGCAGCCTTACAAAGACTACTAACGGACGAAAGTCCCCATCTTACAATGATTGGCCCATCAATGAACTGACAACGATAATATCAAGCATCTTGTTTGCGAAGGCAGAGGGCAGAGGGGCTGTGGCTACTGCCTGAGGTTATCTGGTCTTTGCTTTAACCACTTGTCCCTGAGGATAGTTGTCACCAGTTGTGTGTGTTCATCATGTGACACTGTAAGTGTATGCTGCACGCACGGTTGAGCACAGCACGTGGATCATGGTATTATCTGTGTCTAGACACCCTGCATTAAGAGCTGAGTACGAACGCGTAGCTGTCACTCTCTTGAGCCTTACACTTAATGGAATATTTTTCATTTCCTTGAGGCACCTTTCAGCCTGGCTCACCTCAGGAGGTTCTCAGTGTCTCCGTTTCCAAGGCAATCTCTTTTGACATTCAGAGGAACTCTCTATGCTGCACACTTACTGGATAGTGCGGGAAGATGTGGGCTAACGCCAAACACTGCACCTATGCAAGGAGGTGAGGAGAGGCCTGGAGGGAGCTTCAGAAAGTCCCCCTAACCCTGAGGGACATAACACAAAGGGGTGCAAGGAACACCGGAAAGGGCAAAAGGGCAGAGAGACCGGATGGCACAGTGGGATTTCAACACAGAGGAGCTGCCAGCAGGCTCACTGTGAATAAGGAGGCAGCTTCCCTTCCACCCCATTCAGTAGAGCATATCCACTGTCTCCTCGGGTGAAGGCTCCCAAAGTGTTTCTCTGTCTGAAATAAAGTTCATGTAGTGAAAACATCACTATCCTAACCACTTTAAAGCACACCAGTTAGTGAATTAGTGGATTTTTAACACACTCACAGTGTCGTGTAGACACTGTCCAGTTGCAGAAGCCATTCCTGCAGCCTCTGGCGATGGCTGATCTTTTTGTCCCTGTGTATCAGCTTATTCTGGACATTTTCATATAGTAAAATGCATTTTGAGGCACACGACACACACACACACGATGGATATTGGCTTGTTTCCTTGCTTACTGGGATATATTTATTTTAAAAGGAATTTTCCTGTCTTTCTGTTTTTTGCTACATGTTTTTAAAAATACAGAGGTGCCTGGTGACCCCCATCTTACTCCCATGGAAAATTCTAATCCAGGAGTAATCACACATTAAATTAAATGTATTACAAACAAAACAAAAAGTCGTGAATCTTGGGAATGGATTGCTGGGGAGACCTTGGTAGGGATGGGAGAGAGATAAGAGCAGATGGGTGAAGAGCAGACAGAATACATTGTATACATGCATGAACCTGTCAAATGACAAACCTAACTAATAAAAAAATAGTAATAAGAGGAGTTGGCAGAGAAGGGGTGAATAATATCAAACATATTTGTATACATGTATGAAATTCTTAAATAATAAATAAAATAAACACACAGTTGACTCTTCTACATGCATGCTAACTTCCTTTCTGTGTAGAATCTTGTCCAGATGGCAGACTAGATTTTATTTTATGTGTGTCCTCTCTAACCAGATCCTGTGTCCACAGAAATTAGCCGAGAGGTGACTGACTTCTACCCAGTCACACAGCGAGTGAGACAAGACAGGACACAGGCTTCCGGATCCTCATCCCAAAGCTGGCTGGACCGCTCTGCTGACATCCTCTCCCTACACTTCCTCCAGTGCCTTCCTGCCCCATCCCTGTAATTATGGCTGGCTTACTTAGCAGCACCATTTTGCATGTTGGAATCCTAACCACCAGAGAAAGAAGATAGACCCCAGGCCTGAGGTGCGAAGAAATTCCTGCCTCGGGGGTGATCCGGGTAGTCCTGATCCACTCATTAATCAAGGCTTCCCAGTCTCCACTCAGGTGACACTTTGACCCAGGCAATTATCCCCAGGCTCTCCTGTGTGTGGCAGGGTGGTTGTAGGTCCAGCCTTCATGCACTGCATACTAATAAACAGTTCTTCTCTTCCCAGGCAGGAAAGAAATCTCTGCACACATTGCCCATGTCCTCTAGAGGGGCAAAAATCATCCCCTGGGTCAGACAGAAAGGGATCAGCTTATTATTCTCCAGGACTGCCTGCCTGGCGCTGCCTGGGACTGGGGACGTGGAAATCCCTGCACATCGCAGGTAGGAGGGGTTATCTCCCAGGGAAGACACATTTGTTCAGGCTCCACACTGTCTTACTGAAGCAGCAAGTGGCTGATTACAAGCTCAGGGCTCCTCGTTCAACATTGCCCATCTGCCACTGCTCATTAGACAAACCCTCATTTGGAGCCCGCTTCTGGTTTGTGTCCTTTCCGAAGAGAGGAGTGAATAAGGTCAGGGGGATTAATGGCTACTAAAAGCTACTCCGTTCCAATGTTGCTCCAAGGAAAACTAATCACCGTGCTTTCCTAATGCGGAGCCCTCACAAACAACTAAACCTAGAAGTAGCAAGTATTCTCTAATTGGATAGCCATGAAATTCTTTTTATTAACTTTTAGGTCCCCCTTTCAAATTATGTGTGGTCAGTCACTGTCAAAGAGGCCAATGAAGGTGTGTGAACAGAGGCTTTGAAGCCAAGCATCACATTTATTTATCTTAAAAATTTTAAGTTATATTACATGTGGGTTTGTACACGTGTGAATGGAGATGCCCGTGGACTTGAGAAGAAGGGTGTCTGACTTCCCGAGCCCAGAGTGGCAGTCAGGAGCCACCCTGAGGGGTATGGGAATTGAACTTGCATTCTCTGCAAGGGCATCGTCTGCCCCTCATCTGCTGCCCCCTCTCCAGCTTCTATGTTGGATGTGGAAGTCATTTCTGCTTTAGTTTTCTTCTGTGTTGTGTGTTTCATGCTCATCTGACAGCCATGCCTGGACCCGTTCCCTCTGTGTGAGCTCCTCCAATGGCTAGTTGAAGGTCTCTCAACTACCTGCTGAGTTCTCTGTTGACTTTGGACTTTTGTCTTCTGGGGTTTGAACCAACCCATTCTTAGTGACACCCCCTCCTCAGAGCCTATGTTGTTAACCAATAAACATGCTCCCTTCCCAACCACGGCTTCTCTTCACTCTCTCAGAAAGATTCCTTGCAGTGTGTCTTCTTCAGAGATGCTTAAAGTTTACTTCTACCCTGGGACACTCTGTCAGCCTTCTCTGAGTCCTTGTGTTTTTGTGTTTTATGCCCCAGCCCGTGGGCAAACAGGAGTCAGGATATCTGAATCAAGTTCACCTGCTAGTGATGAGCAGCTGATCAGTGCTTGATCCACTAGAGAGCCACTTCTTCGCTGCCTCATCAGAAGGGAGCCGAGGCCAGCTGTAGCCCTGTTAGGATGTTCTAGCATGGGTTACATTCTCTAAGCTGTGCGTTCTTACGATGTGAATGGGATTCTCTGAGCTGGGTGATCCTACAGTGTGAATGGGATTTTCTAAGCTGTGTGATCTTAACAGTGTGAATGGGATTCTCTGAGCTGTGTGATCTTACAGCATGATTTGGAGGCTTTACTATTTTCTTCACTGTACCTTTCTCAGTCAGCCTGTGTATTTTCTTTATCTTGTCCGGCTGTAGAATCTTTTACAGCTCCTCTTTTTTTTTTTTTTTTTACTGTATTCTTATCAGCCATAATATGAAGCGTGTATAAATTCCTGACCCTGTCTCTCTAAATGTCCCTGGTGTTGATGACTTATCTAGATCCAGCAACTCTTGGGCAAAGGTGTCTGTTTGATGAGAAGACAGGAATCCAGTCTTTCTGGAGAAAAAGAGTCTCTAATAATCCTATTCTACTTCTCAAAAGGAGTCATCCTGCCAAAAAGAAAAAAAATATGCCAGCATACACGTGTCTTAGTCTCTTATTCCTTCCCCTCCCATGTTCCCTCTCTCACCTTTCTGCTTGGAGAAAGCATAAGAGAAACAAAGAAAATAAAGATTCGCCCCTCTTTAGCCTGCAGAGGGCAGCTGTGGGCTGAGGCAGGGCCAAATGGACTGCTCTTGTGACCACTAAGAAAATGGGGGCTTCGTGGAGGGCAGTGTGAACAGCAGAAGCCACTGAACCACTGGTTTGGTAAATAGGCACTTGTCCACAGATTGGTGATGTCTGCACAGGCGTTGGGTGAGGGGGTTGGAAAGCACACAGAATTCCAATGTCCATGCTTGGCCTAACACTGATAGGTTTCTTTTTTGGGATCAGCCATGAGTCCACTACCTGGCTAGTTTCCTGATACTTTTTTTTTTTTTTAATAATGTTTTGGTTCTCAAGAGAACTGTTTGAAAGTCTCTTGTCAGTGAATGGAGCACAATGAAGGCTCCTGCTGGGGCCCTGGGCTGTAGCCCACGTCTCAGACTCAGAGACCCTCAAAGCTGGGGGATTTTATTGCCTTCCTATTCTGCACCTGCCAGCCATCCTTTCCTCGCCTGTGCACCCTTCAGCACACATCACTCTGAGCTCTTTGGCAAAATGAGCTGTCCCCACTGAAACTCTACAGACCATGCAGTTTGATGATGTGCTACCCACAGTGGAGGACTTCCAGAATCAGTCTTCTCAGAGATACAGGGAAGGGTTGTCCCTTGTGCCAAATAAAGAACCCAGTCAATGCTCCTCAGGGCAGCATAGTTTCCAGCCAGTGGCCCGGAGAGGGTGAGCTTGGCAGCCTCGTTCGGTTTGTAGATGGGAAATTTTATGCACAGTGGGTCCACCATTCTTTACTGCTGTGCACCGTTTGTTAGGTGATAACTGGGAAATGTTACCACTGTGAGGGGTGCTCAGTAGAGCTAGCAGCCAGGAGGCCACGTAATCTGCTTTTTCATCTTTGGTGGATGACAACAGTGGAATCCATGTCATCTGGCCTCATCAAAGACCTGACTTTTGAATTTTTAGACCAATTAAGGAATAAAGAAGTATTGCATTTCATAACCTGTGAGTAATTTTAAAACTGGGAAGGACATGTGTCCCATGAAGGTGAATTTTAGTATCCAAATGTTTATATTGTAGGGATTTAATTGTCATAAACAATGTGCAGGCATTGGGCAGGATTTCCAGTCAGGAGAGGAGACACCAGTGGATGGTGCGTGGAAAGACATGGCTACCACAACCGGGAAATTTTACATTTGATTTCCTTTCTAGAATATAACTTCTAAAGAATATAACTGGTATAAAATATAACCTCTGCAAAATATAATCTGTTCAGAATATAACCTGCACAAAATATAACCTGCATAGGTTATAACCTGCACAGAATATAGCCTGCCTGCACAGGATATAAAACTCTACTCCTGTGCCTGAACAGGAATATGAAAGACAGCCAGTATCTCTAGTTTCCATGGAAATGCGAACAAACTGTTAATGGCACAACCCTTCCCGTTCTCTGAAGTGGTGGTTATATTTTATTCTTCTTCTTATTTTATTGAGAATGTTTTAATACAATCTTTTCTCATCTTGCATCTATTTATGAAAGGTAAATACCGACTTTTGTTGCAGTTTAGAAAACTTGGAACACTTCTCTACTGGTCACGAAAACATAAAATGCCTCAGTTTCTGTGGGAATCACTGTGATTGTCCCTCAAAAAGTAAGACATAGGCATGCACATCAGCCCATAGTTCTGCTTCCAGATCCATGCTAGGAACTGCAAGTTTACTACAAGGAAGTACTCAGCAAATATATGCTTATGGCTCAAAGCATGGTTTCATACCTAGGAGGGGACATGTCCCACACATCCAAAGGGACAGATGGACCTCTGTCTGTCCTTTAATGGCATAGTCTACAGATTTAAAACAGTGCCATGCACTGGTCAGTCCTATAATATAAGGGACCCTAGGAAGCACAGTTTAGGAGAAGGAAGACAAATGCAGGTTTCATGTTGTTAGCAATTCTCTTCTGTGAAAGACCCAGAATACAGAAATCCTTAGAGACACCGTGGAAATCTCAGACAAGGACAAAGGGACTGGCAAGAAGGTTGGATGGTTTTTCTTAATAATAATAGTAATAATTTGGAATTATAATGGAGACACGATTTCCAGAATACCATGAATGTATTAAATGCTGCTAGCTTCTTTACATCAAACAATCACATTTATGCTGATGTAGGCGTTCCTGCTGTGTGTTACTTTTATTGGTTAACGAATAAAGAAACTGCCTTGGCCTGTTGATAGGACAGAACTTACATAGGCAGGGAAAACTAAATGGCATGCTGGGAGAAAGGAGGCAGAGTCAGGGAGAGAGACACCATGGAGCAGCCAGAGACAGACATGCCTGCTGATTCTTTCCTGGTAAACCACTGCCATCTGGCAATACACAGAATAATAGAAATGAATTAAATTAATGTAAGAGTTAGCCAATAAGAACTTAGAGCAAATGCACCAATCAGTGTCTTAGTTAATACAGTTTCTGTGTGGTTATTTTGGTTCTGGGCGGCCAGGATGAACAAGCAGCCCTCACCCTGTCACACTGTGAATGTCTCCTTAAAGCATTATTGGTGGGGCAACACCAGTGAGATGCCTGAAGCCTGATTTGCACTGCACTGAGCACTGCTCTGATGTGGAGTCAAAGTCCTTTGGCCCCTCTGCCTCAGAGATCTTTGAGGATTGAAGGTGATAAGGCAGAGCTTGAAGTGACCAGAAATCCCGAGTGAATGGGAAAAAAAAAAACTGTCCCCAAGAGCAAGGCCAGCCTCCTAAGGACCATGACTTAGCTTGAGATACCAACTGCCTCAGCACCAGTGCACCGGTGTGAGAGAAACTTGCTCTTATGCCTTCATCTGCCACAGTCTGGGCAGTAACACATGGTGTTGAGAGGACTTTGCCTCAATATCCAAGGAGCCCATAACCAGAGATGGATGGCTTCTGTATTATTGTAACTCCTCAGTAAGTCAGAGTCCTCTATGAGGAGACAGAGTCCTCGTGTCTTACGGCCTCTGACTCCAAGGTCACTGGTAGGAGTCCAGGAGTTAGTACATGTGAAATAAATGCAAATATTCTGTTGCTTTCAGCTCGTTTCTAGGGAAAGTACAGTAGCCCACACGGGTGGAGGAGGGGCTCAGAAGAAGCCCTAAGATGAAAACTTAGAAACTGAACACATTTTCTGATAGCTCCAAGGCCACTGATATCATGCCAGTGTGCACCTCACAGAAGCCCAATTTCCCTGTATCTGTTAGCAACCCTGTTAACAACCTGTTAACAAATCTGTTAGCAAATGAAAAGGCTTCTATCAAATGCATTTATGCTGCAGAGTCTATTCTTAGGGAAGCAAAGTTCAACTTGGTAAACAAATGAGTTTTATTGGGGTTACATACAGGAATATGGATGAGGGGTAATTTATGGGAGCAGAAAGGACTCAAAGAACAGCTGCATCACCAAAGCCCACAACAGCTCACAAAAGTCAGAAACCTGGGGTGCACTGCACAGCCTACAGATAACACAACTGGCTGAATGTTTTCCTTTTCTGCTGACTCAGTTTGCCTGAGCCCCTTCCAGGTAGCTCTGCTACTTCTCTGAAGGTGACTCAGCAATTTTCACAGCTCACCCAGGGAGGGCAGGGCTTAGTGAGTTACATTAGTTTCAGGGACTTCCTGTGGCTATTGAGTTGCTTACTTCCCTAACTTAAACTTCCCTTAAAGAGATTGCCACACAATAAATACTAATGCAGATGAGGGCTCTGCACGGCTCTTCCCCTCACCCTCTGCTGAGCACTCTACCCCAGCACCCCACCATCTGTCTCCGTTTTCACCCCTACTTCCAACTTCTCTTTTATCTTGCTTGGTTGCTCATCCAGTGTCTGTTTGGGGACTTCAAGCATGGCATTTTTCTCAATCATTTGTGTGTTTACCAGACTCTGCCATTTAATATACACAGACAGTGACTGGAGCAGGAGAGACAGGTGGCCAGTTAGGTACGAGACATATTGGTCCATTTGCGTTGGGCCGCATTCAGAGAATGTAGTTCACGGGGGTGACATGGGGGTAGGGGAGGAGCCGAAAGGGCAGGCAGTGTGTGCCCTGAGTGAACAGGCAGCTGCGTTTCAGATGAGATGTTTATTGCCCTGAAATGGACAGGCATATGCTGTAGACTGTGCCCATCTCTGCCATGGACCATTTGAGAAGAATCAAGATGGTTGTGCTTGTGAGAATCTCAGTCCCCTGCCCTCCGGAAGACAGACCTTAGGTGGCAGCCATGAGGATCAGCCCTCTCCTATGACAGACTCCTCTTGACACTGCCTTGCTCATCTGAATGGGCTTCCACGCAGCTTAGCCAGATAGACATGATTGCTTCCGGCTGGCATTTTAAACCGTGACTCATTTTGACGGAAGTGCTTATAATTAAAAAACAGCCACAACACAAAAAAGTGAGGCACTGGAACATATGAGCTCCGGACAGTTGCGGAGCCCGGGAGGCCCCGAGGTAATGACAGCAGATGTGAAAGCAAATTAAATTTACAGATCGCTTGTGCCCCTTTCCAGGGGCGCGCTCCCCGAATGGTCGCGTGATGGAAGCGATTATGAAGTGTGGAATGCCTCTCGGAAATGATTATGCATATTTAAAAGTCATTAAAATGTTAAGATTTCATAGGTGTGAACACCAGGGAGAAGGAAGATGTGCTTCCCTGGGTGAGACGGCTGCACTAAGCTCCCCTCCTAAGGACCATAAAGGAGAGTGACTTTCCTGCCGGGAGCAGCATCAAGGTCTCCTCAAGGTGGATGTGGGGATAGCCCATCACATTTCCCCTGTGAAATGGGGAAAGGAAGGTCATTTCTGTGCCTCACAATGTCTCCTATTCTTCTAGCTGAGGTCAGGAGAGAAGGATGGGAAGTCCTGCTTGGCCTGGGGCAGCAGAGGGACTCCTGACCCGTGGTGGGCAGGAGTCTGCCAGAGGTTTCTGTTGGCTTTTCTCAGTTCCTGATAGGCAGCCTTGGGGCTCAGGGAAGGATCCTCCGAGAATCCTTGTGGCCACTCGCAGGCTGCAGTTCTCTGATGCACTCAACATCACATTCCTCTGCAATGTTTTTACTTCCTAATCCACCCACGCAAGGGTGGTGTTGATACAGTTCACAAAGTGGGGATATCTCCCAAGGATGTCTTAGTATTGGTCAATATCAGAGGCTCATTTCAGTTCTGACTTGAGCCAGGAAACCAAGGTTAGACCTAGGCAGGCAGGGGTCTGCAAGGATATCCTCTCTGCCAAGCCCTTATCCATCCCTTCCCCTCACTCACATTCTGGCTCCCTCTCCCTTGCTGTTTCAGCCTGGCACCAGGAGCTCCCCATCCATAGAGAACATGGTACTACAGTCTCACGTTTCTGGTTATCTGATCCCAGTGGAAGGAGGAGATTCTGGGAGAGGTTGAGCAGAGGGTGTTGCTGAGACCACGGTAGGTAGAAAAAGAATTAGCTTAGGGTGGGGACGAAGGACCACCTGATAGCCTGACAGTTAGGGAGACACCCTTATTGTTGCTCAAGTCTCCAGATAGGCGTATAACGGAAGCCTACTCCTTAGGGCTGGGTGCATCACAGCATGGTTCAGCTGAGATTAAGAGCTCAGTTGACTTTTTTTCCTTTTGCCTTTTCAATGTGGTTGCTTCAGCTGGGTTTCAGAGCAACAGAGCAAGTGAGAAGTGGAGGAGGGTGTCAGCAGTGTCACCAGGGAAGCTGGGGTTCTCAAACAGACTCACAAGAGAAACTTGTGTTTGTTTTCTCAGCCTCAGCTCTCCCTGCCCCAGGTGACAGAGGGGTGGCTGAAAGAGAAAGGTTTCAGGTGCAGGTAGGAACCATCCTTCAGTGGAAGGGCTGAAGGGAACTGGGAAAATGAGATTTTCAAGGGTTTTTGTTGTTGTTGTTGTTTTTGTTTTTGTTTTCCAATTTGGGACAATTTTTTTTTCTGCCACAGAAAGCAAAAACCATCAAAATCCTTGATGCATAGACTCTGCTGTAGTCAGACTCAATTACACTTTTCAGTAACCCATACAGACCGACGGAAGGTCAGAGGGAGAATCCTGGAAGAGATGGGGCCTGGCAGAGAGCTGGGCAAAAGTCAGTGAGGGGCACTGAGCTCTGAGCATCTCCTATACCATCCTCACACTCGGCGGAGTGACCTTGGCTTCCTTGAGCCCTCCTATCTCTGCAGCACAGCATAGGCTCAGGTAACCCTGGCTCTGAGGCCTTTAATCACCTTTACCCGTGTGTCACCACTGCTCTTTGCCCTCTTGTCTTAGAGGACGTGCACTGTGCTCCTACGGTAGCATCTGTGAAAACCCCCTGATTTCCCCCGCAATGTTCTGAGCACCATCCCTAAGTCCTGAGCATGTGGGTGTGAAGAACATACAAATAGAAAATGCCAATTTACAGACAAATTTGTCCCTGTGGGTTCTCTGGGACATGGGAGAGAGGAACAAGGAAGGTGTTGGGAAGGGTGGCTGCCAGGTCCCGCTAGGGTCTTGAAAAGAAACTAAGAGAAGATGAGCGTCTAGGAACTCGCTCGGGGTAGTCCAGAGAAGCACGAGGAGGGTGCCCCTCACAGCTGATGCTCTGCCTAAGTCAAAGTCAGTTTTCCAGAATGTTTCAGGGTGAGTGGAAGTCAGATCGCAGGCGCCATTGTGTAAGAACAGCATGGAGCTCTGTCGTGTCTCCTGGATGCAGAGTTTCCATGTCCGTCACCATGGACTTCTATCTCGGCATCACGAGTCCCTTGGCAAACACTCAGCGCCTTTCCTATGGGCGAGGAAGTTGGTGTTTTTTGCTCTGGCAGCAATAAGGGTAGCCCAGAATCTTCTAGAAGGAGCTGGTAAACGGGCTGCCGCAGGGCACTCCACTTTGTTTACGTGGGAACTCCTTGGTGAGCACCCCCTCTGGCCTTCTGGAGAGACGGGAAAGGGGTAGCGCTGCCTCCTCCTGCCCTGTGCCTCCTGGTGAGGGTGACTTTTCTGGCGTCTTGCAGAGATGATTAACCACCAAGGTAACGGAGGCAAGTGCATTTAATCACTTTCTAATGAATGTGATTGTTGCAGCCCCTCGCTGCTTTGCAGGCTGAGAATAATGAGCGAGAAGGAGGTGTCACGGGGATCCCACGTTTTCACCTAAAGGTTAATTAACCTGGAGATAATCTGTGAGATAGTGCCCGCTCCTTCCTGGTGAAGAAAATGCGGAGGGGATCCGGAGTGCATGCCACGCCCGAGCCGGGGAGCCGGGCGCTGCGCCACGGGAAGTGAGAACTTTGGATGGGAGCCTCAGCCTCTGAGAGGATGTTAATGTGGATATCGACTTAATTCCGCACAGCCTGCATTGTGCTTGGGATTTTCTAGCAAATGGAAAGGGAAAGAAAGAGGCACTAAATGGGGCCGTCAGCTGAACAGATGCCTCTGCGTACACTGTGAAGAGAATCGGAGTCTGTTTACTATTGACCTGCATCCTATCTTCCTTCAGTATCTGCACCACGGCATGCAGTTCTCCCCTGTAAGGTCACCCGGGAATTTTGAGGGGAAGCCTTTGAGCAATACTGCAGAACTTCCAAATGTGTGTTGCACACAGTTTGGGGCAAGGCCCAGATTTCCAGATTCTGGTGTCAGGTCACAGAACCCTAGTTCCACAATCTATCCTGCACTGCTATCAGCAAGCTCAGTACACCCAGAGACGCTCAAGGAGAGGAGCTGGGTGCTGCCTCTGGGTGGGAGCTTCTGTTGCCTGAAAATGGTTTACTTCCATATGTGCGAGGATGAAGGGAACGGTCATTTTCTTCTACCCCCAACCAGGCTGCAGAATGAAGAACTGGGAAGGAGAATGATTTGGAAATTGTACATTGAAAGTCTTCACCTCAGTAGTCATAATCATAAGTTGCCATTTGGATAAATAATTACTGAAGTGCAGATACATTTGGCCATGGAGATACGATGGCCAGTATATCAGTTTTTGTTTTTTGTTTGTTTGGCTTTGGTTTTTCGAGACAGGGTTTCTCTGTGGCGTTGGAGCCTGTCCTGGAACTAGCTCAAGGTCGTGATGCTGGTTTCTGTCATTGACTCCTTGACCTCACGAGGAGCAAACGGCACAGAAGGACAGGAAAAGGAAATTGAGATGTTTAGCAACACTTTAATAATTATTCATAAAGCATGGATGGGATTTGAGACTTTGGTGATGATACTATTTTTCTTAGGATTCAGTCTGAGATGTTCGAGGGGTTTGAGCTCATAACTTCATCTCAAAAACTGGAACTGAGTGTGTCACATGCAACCAGAAGGAGGGGACGAGAAGGACCACAGTGAGGTGGCCTGTGTGTGGTGGGGAGTAGATGCATCCTAGAATCTGGGAACCCTAGTTTGTACTCTCCAAGCCGACCGCACAGGACGGCCTTAATATTGCATTACTTTCACAATCGAGTAACCGCATATGCAGGAGAGGCTGTGAGCCGAATGAGGAGCAGGGTGTAGGAGGACAGATAGGAATTTCACAAAATTATCTTCCCCTTTGGCTTAATCCCCATTCGATATGGCCCTTAAGGAGATAATGGAGTAAGAATAGATTCTTCTCTTCTTTCACGTGTGCTAAATTATCGTACCCTTCACTAGGGTTCCCATGAACAAGACAGAAATGCTTACACCAGAGAAAGAATCAGAGTCTGTGGGAGAAATGCTTTATAAAGACTTCTCTGTGCCTGGCCATCTTAAAGACGCTACCCCTCTTCTGCTCTACAGGGACAGTCCTGCAGACAGCAAGGCTCAGAGCGCCCACCCTGTCCTCCTGAGCAGGTTCCCCTAGCCCCGTGAGGGTTCTAATCCGGCCAGGTCCAGAAATTCCTAATGCATCAAGCTTTACTTTTTCCTAGACTGATTTGCAGAGACTGACAATTGTATAAATATCTTATATTTTATATTGCTACACGTGTTGATTTTAATGTTTTTCTTTATAGAAGTGGCATCTATCATATTATCAAAGGCAGGACTTTCTACTAACTAAGTAGAAATTTGCAAGTCTCTGTTTTACCGGGATTGTCACCAAGGGATAAATAGGTCACCAAGCTGCATCTGCATTCATTGCATGTCTATCACATTCTCTTGCTTGCTGATGTGAGTCCTGTGCAGAGACGCAGACAGAGTCTTGGGGAGCTGCACTGTGTCCTCTAAACTTCCCTGGGTTGTGCTTTAGGTGTGTGTTGAAGGAACACCTTCTATTGCAAGTGACATCATCCCTTGACACATCTTTTGAAGACCTAAAGGTAGAAGAGATGCTTCACTGGGGGCAAGACAGGAGGGAGGTGCCATGCGCCACTGCACATGAGACAATGTTTATACACAGAGGCATGAGGCAGTGTGCAGGTGGTGGCTGGAGTATTAGCACCAGTGGAGTTACACACAGGTGGCATGTCATGGCCAGTGGTCCCTTCTTGGATGCTGTCTAAAAACTCAACAGCGTTGAAAGCCAGCAATCAGAGACATCAATTTGTACCTGTTTTCAGCAGCGTACGAGGATGGGGCTAGCTAGAACGAGAGATGAACCACCCTCTACAGAAACCTTACCTGCTAAGGGCAAAAGCATGGACCTTTGATAAGTTGGACATTAGGCACAGCTTGGGGGAAGACTTGTTATTTGAGCTGGTTTTGGTCCCTACATTTTTGCCTTCTGCTGGACCTGTGGTTTATGCCTGTTTCTTTGTTGGGAGACTGTGGCTAATAGACAGACAAAGTGATGCCAGCTGGGCAAGTGTTTGGGCACAGTCTTTGCCCAACTCTCCTCACATCCCTGAGCTGGGAGGAGGTACAATGTCCTCAGCTCAGACTTTGCAAAACCAGCTTCATCTCTGTCTCTACTTATTTGTGATACTGTAGACAAATTTAACCTTTCGAGGTTTCTCCTCCCTTACATGTTTCTAGGAGATAAAGTTAGCATACATATCTTCATGGCAATGCAGGGCAAGTGGGACTAACCATGTAGAGGAGTTCATGAATGTATAAACTGCTGCTACCTCGGTGTTCTGTCTTATCGCTGACTGTCCAGGCACTGTCATGGCGGGGTAAGTCAGCTGCTTGGTTTATCTTAGCTCCTGTAATGGAACCTCCGCTCTCTGGTATTTGCCTTACTAAATTCCGGTCACTTTGGCAGAATGCAAGAAATTTTCCCCCCTCTCAAGCACTTAGCTCCTAAATGTCACACTTTAACCACTTAGTGCTGTCATCGACATATAAATGTTTCTACTGCCATTTGTAGCTTTTAGCTATAAATTAAGTACATTTTCATTCATTTCTTACAAGGCAGATAAAAATTCAACAGGAGGGCATTCCACGCTGCACACGGGGTTGGAAGAAGAAGAGAGATGACAGACAGATACAGAGAGAAATCGAGGGAGATGCCTACCAATCTAAGGAGGATCTCCTCGAGCCCTGGGCTGTGCTCTGATAGCAGTTAAACTCAGAAGGACGTCTAGGCCCCTGTGCCCAAGCTGTCCCTCAGAACTGTAAATAAAGCAAGAGCCCTAAAGCCCCGTGCTGCCAGCTGCCCTGCCCCGTGTGAACCTGTGTCTTGTTCAGTCCTTGTCTCCACCTGGTTGGGCTGGACAGAGAAGCTGGGAGACAGCAGGCAGTCATGACTTACATGTCAGGGCATGGGACATACAAGATCACATGATCCGGCTCCTCAAGGTTACAGACTGCTGACTTTCATTAGGCCTTCCTCAGGGGGGGACAGAGAAAGGAGGCTCTCTGGCTTCTTTCTATAAATGCATTGATCCTACTCACGATGCTCCAACCAATACTGGGCTGCCTTCTGCAGGCCTGCTTTCAAATGCCTCCACACTGGAACAAAGATTTCCAGGTGTGACACTCCTTTACGAGACAGACAGTTAGACCATAATAGTAAGATATATACTCTCGAGAGATGGAAGGGAGTGGGCTCCAGTCTGGACTCAGACTGAGACACTGACCAACGGGCACTCGGATGATTACTCCTTAGGGCACAGGAAGCGTTCAGGAGTCGGCAGGGGAAGTGATCTCTCATCACCCTTTAAAGCCATAATTTGAGACTTTAAAAAAGTCATTTTGGGTTTATTTACATGCACCTGTGTATGTACATCAGTGGAACTTTTTTTTAATGTCTTTTTCACATGTGTGCAGGTGACCACAGGAGCCAGGAGAGGGTGACAGGTCCCCTGGAACTGGAATAGTAGGCAGTTGGAACCACCTGCCCTGAGTTACAGGAACTGAGCCCCTGTCCTGGGATTTCAGCTCCCTTTGCTCCTGAGCCATCTTTACAACCTGGGATTTGAGCTTTTAGACAAGACAGACGGGTTAGGCAAGAAATACGAATCAGGGAGCCTGGAGACTGCTGTGGTTAGCAGGAGGGGAAGGCAAGAGATTGTAGAGAAATGTAGCCTTGTTAGTAGTGTTTGGGTCCAACTCTGTTTCCATGCCAGGGTGGGTTAAAGGCTGTGCCGACTGTCACCAGAACAAAGACACCTGGTCCCACTAAGAGAAATCTCTTCCCTTTGCTGTACCCAGGGCTTAAAGGGCCCGTGTAAGGAAAGGCTCTTTTAAGCAAACCAGGTGCTTCTAATGGGCAGAAATTTATGCGTGGCGGACTCAGTTGCCTGGCACTGTGATTGGTGGTGGGGGTGGGAGAGGGCTCAGTTGCCTGACACTGTGATGGGGTGGTGGGGGTGGGAAGCTAATTCTCTCAAAGCGTCCTTCCCCAAGAAGAGAGTTGTAGCCCAGAATTTACATGCAAGAGACACTGAGAAATTCTGAGCCAGCCCAGAGGTCGTGTGGAGTCACGTGTCCTGGGAATAAGTGTTAGAAGGGGCAATGGGTCAGCTCCAGGAGGCCCCGGGTGTTTGGAGCAGAGCCTACGTGTTCAGGTGTGGAGTATGATCAGGGTCACAGGGCCAGCGCAGCCTGTGGGCCTGGCGGTTTCCCCAGTGCCCGTTCTGCCTGGGAAGCCATCATGCATGCACGCATGCAGTTTCTTCTGTCCATGGCCAGTGCTGGTTCTCACTGACACACACGAGATGATCAGACCCTGTCCTCTGGTGATAACTCTATACAGAAGAGTTAGCAAAGACAGCTGGTGCTGGCCATGGCTCTGGCAGAGCGTGAAATGTCACAGTTGCCCAGGACTGGTACCCTGCTCATCAGTTCTGCTCTGTCCCTGCAGAGCCCTGTGTTTGTAGCTGCCAAGCCAATGCAGGGACTCCAGGGCATCCAGGTAGGGACTAGTTAAAGCTGCCCCGCAGAGGCATGCTTGCAGGCCATATTGACCACAGACTGCATGGGAGTGGGGATGCAGGCGCAAACAGGACAGACGTGTGCAGGGCACATCCTTGACAGTGTGTCCTTCATTATCGGCTGGTCTCCTTGGAAACTCATAAAGAGGGGAAATTAAAACCTGGTCTCTTTACTGCTCTGGCTGCCATCCACTAAAAACTATTGGCTAAAGCGTTGTCTCGGTCCTGCCTCTCTATAGATGGGCAAACACTGAATAAGGATTGATTCTGCAGCAGCAGATTCCATTAGTTGCCTGAGCTTTGTACACAGAAAGAGGATCCTGACCTCTGACAGCTGGAGGAAGGCTGCGGAGGGGTGTGCAGCTCCACAGGGAGCCGTCAGGAGACCTGATGGCAGGGCTCTGGGGTACAGGGCTATGGACTATGGTTAGGTGAGTTTCTATGTAGTCAGGGATGTTGCCTTTCCATTTGGGTCACTCGTCAGAGATTACTGTAGATGTAGCAATATTCAGAGGGGACATTCCCATCCCCCGTGTAATCACCTCCCTCTGGGTCCCGCTAGCCCAGCATAGAGCCACTTCAGCTCAGCTAAAGCACAGTGGCAGATGAACGTGCTACTGAGGATTTCTAGTCGTCAATCGCAATTCTATCCTTTTTTTTTTTTTTTTATTTTTCGAGACAGGGTTTCTCCATAGCTTTTTGGTTCCTGTTCTGGAACTAGCTCTTGTAGACCAGGCTGGCCTCGAACTCACAGAGATCCTCCTGCCTCTGCCTCCCGAGTGCTGGGATTAAAGGCGTGCGCCACCACTGCCCGGCTGCAATTCTATCACTTCTAATTAAGAGGAAGGGAATCCACGTGTTCCAGGGCTGGGTTACCATGACTCAGCCTCGCCAGGCCACTCAAGGACTCTAGCTAGCGCCCAGCTCATGGCTTCTCTCCTCTGAAGAGCTGATGAATGGGCTCCAGGCAGTGCTCACCATCTTCAGGTGCCAGGCAGAAGTCAGTTTTCAGAAAGAGCAGAAGCTGTTGTGTGGTCCACAGGCTGAAGAGGGAGGCTGTACCAGAGCCTGGGTCAACGACAGGAGCATCCATGTTTGTGTTCTGGACCACAGGGTGCATCAGACCCGTGCCTTCACTCTGGAGGATGGTGGAGAAAGCGGGGTACTCCCAGTGTGAATACTGTCTATGACAGGGTGGTACGGGGTACAGTATGAGTAAGAAGGCTTGCTGGGTTCTTAGTGATCCTCAAAACAATGAACACAGTGGCTTCAGATAATATTTTCCTCAAAATTCTGGAGGCAGAAGGGGATGATATAAGGTACCAGGGGTTATTTCTTCTCAAGGGCTCTGAGGGAGAATCTCCCCTACCACTTTGTACCATGGCGTTGGTTGTTAGTGACTGTGCTGTTGCATCTGTTACCTTCACCCTCCCTTATCACACAGTTCCTACTCTGTATCTTCTCACTTTGACAGAACAGTGATAACAGAGTTTGATGGGAATCACATATTAATTCTTCTAACTCATGAACATGTGAATGCTGTATTTATAGGGCCAGCAATAACTGCCCGTGAGTGTGTTTTAGTGTTGAGGATGGCTGTCCATGAAGACAAGAGACAAGTGTTGATGAGTATGTTGAGGAAAGGAGTCATTCATTACCCAGTGTGACGAGAAGGCAGAGCAATGCTGGCGTTACACGGGGGCTCATGAAACAGAGTGGAAAGCATCTGACCTAGAGGCCCATCTCCGGGCTTATTCACATCCCAAAGAGCTGACAGCAAAAATCTTTCTACTCTCATGCTCATTTTAGACTTGTTCACAGGAGCTGGGTTTGGTAATGATTGCCAACAGATTGAATGAATAGAAAAAACAAGAGTGGATTATTTATTCAGCTTTAAAGAGGAAATATGTCCACTTGAAGTAACATGCAGAATGAACTTGAAGATACATCCTGTGTAAAATAAGCCGGCTGCAGAAAAATAAACAGTACACAATCGAATGGATGGACAGGTCGTACAAAGGAAAAAAAGAAATAAAGCAATTCAGCTGCCGAGGGCAGATTACTGGTGACAAGGGACTGAGATGGAGGAAGGAGGGAGGCGGTGGTCTAAGGAGAAAAGTGGTAGCATAACAGGAATTTGTGAGGTTTGCATTTCAGTGATGACTATAGTAACATTTCATTAGCATGGAGACTGTATAAGCAACACTTCATTTCCATGGTGACTGTAGTAACACTGTCTCAGCCTGTCTCAGCATGGTGACTGTAGTAACACTGTCTCAGCATGGTGACTGTAGTAACGACAACCCTGTAACAGCATAGCAACGGTAGCAACAATACTGCTTCATACACTGGAAATATTCCTAGAATGTCTCTAGTATGTTCTTAATGAAAATGGCAATTAGAATATGTAGGGTTCTTTTGCTGGTTTTTGTTTGTTTTTGTTTTACCAAGGGGAGAACTCTGGGGCAGGCTGTGAAATACTCTGTAGGATACCACTCCCCTGACTGTTCCCAGAGCCTTGGTCCTCGGTCTGTTCCTGACTGGCATCTGACAATCCCATTTCTGTTAAAGCTCCATGGAACTGATAGAAAACTCCAGTGTCATCTGCATAAGTCAAGCTCTATAAAGATTAAGGGGATTCCTAATTGTCATTTTCTAGACTGATAAGCCATCCAAGTGTGTAGAAAGTATACTCTGTTATTACTGTAATAACTCATTGTGAATAAATAATACTCAGAGAAAATTAGCCATGCACTGAAGACTTATTTCAAATGCTTTTGTATGCTTCAGAGGATTTTAAAAAATGTCCTGATAAAACTGAGGGGATTTGGGATCAAATCACAACAGGAATGTCATAGGCTGAAACCCTTTAGACACACTTAAAGAGATTTCCATAGGAAACTTTAGTTAGTGCCTCGCCATCCAGTTCCATCTCAGTCACGCTACCATCTGGGCCCGAATTTCAACACACGAGCCTCTGGGGAGACACTCGGCACCTCCACCACACGGAGAAGTTGGATGGAAAGCTAATGAGCCGAGTGTTGAGTTCACACGAGACAGGAAGCAAACCCGCGCGAAGCAGCGTTAGAGGGCAATAACAGGAAAAATAAACACAAGCCAAGAAATTAATGAAACATGCAACAAGCACCCCCCAAAGATGAACAACTGCACGAAGTCTGTACTTTGTCAAAGGACACTTGAATATTGACGTGGATCAACGTCAGACACGTCAAAACTCGAGAAGAGCAAAAGCATGAAGCTGAAACGGGACTCAAACTGCGAATCAACAAGGGAAACATGAACAGTGGCTGTTCTGAAAGAAAATCACCAACACGGACAGAGATGAAAATGAGCTCTGCTTGCTATGACGTCCCCTGCAAGAAGCCCACAAAAAGTGTCGAACACTGAAGACTTAGTACATGTTCCCAGGTGGGAAGGGGGGCCCTTGTCCTTCTGATCTAGGAAGCTGAAGGAGCAGGAAGACGTTTCAACTCCCTTGGAGGACGCTGAGTCTGAACCAGGCAGGTGAGGGTAGCACAGGTTAGGGAGGGTGTGCCCGCCTCACGCGGGCCTCAGATGTAGAACCTCTAATATGTGAGCTCGATCAAGAATAGAAGTGATAAGGGTATATAAGAATACCTGTATATGCATATTCATAAGTCATGTATTACCTGACAAGCAGTATACAGCATGCATATGTGACATAGACTCATATAAAAATCAGCTCCCCCCCCCACACACACAGAGGGCTTGCCTCGTTAGTGTTCACCCATGGAGTAAAAGGACTGGAAAACGTTAATTAGACCATGAAAGTTCTATGACACCAAACAATCATTTCCATCAGTAGAGGAAGTGTTAGTGAAATCCAGATTGGCCCGTGTGAGGAAGCAACAGAAAGAAATAAATCACATCCATATATGAACTTAGGTAATAATTTCAACAGAAAATATTTGTGTGTGTGTGTTAGAATGGAAAAACGTTCTAGAAAACATAATGAATAATTCACCACAGTGTACTGCTAACACCACACAAAACCTCGATTGCTTGTATATAAGAACGTATAAAGAGGACAAGCCAAGTGGCAGGAATGGGAGACATATGTTTCAGCGGAGCTGTGACTTTCGCAAATGGGCAGAGAGCAGTCGTAAAAGCTAGTATAACACACACTGTAATTCTGAAGGCCTCATAACTCTGGTAACTCTCAATATTTCAATGTCATATCGCAGGGGAATTTATAAATTGTTATTCCCCACTTTCTATATTTTTGTATATGGAGAATTTTATAATATCATGAGGGATATTAATAGCTGAAATATACAGAAACCAATTTCCTCTTTATGTAGCCAGATGATAGGCTCCCTGGAAAATATCACAGGTTCTTCAGCTATGTTGGCTACTGTCTTTGGGGTCTACATACATTAAGAAGTGCTTGGCACAGACTTTAACCAGAAGCCTCAATGCCACACAGCACCCACTCCCCAGCCCTTGATGGAGGAGAAGCGTGAAAGTGGACTCTGGGAAGTGATTCTCGTGACATGGCTGGCCTGGGTAGAGATGGCTGCCGTTTGGATGGGAAGTGTATATAGTTCATTTATTTGTATCTTTTGTCTTCTTCCTCTACATCTGTGAGCTTGGTGTGATGGTTTGAACACTAAATGTAACCCAGAACATTATATTTTATATATTTGAACGCTCAGTCCCCAGTTGGTGGCGCGATTTGAGGAGGTTACAGAACATTTGGGAGGCGCAGCCTTGCTGGAGGAAGCGTGCAGATGAAAATGTAACCAGCCAACTTCCCATTCCTGCCATATCCCATGCTTCTCGGCACCACTGTGGACTCTGGAACCCTAAGTCAAAAGAGACTTTCTTTCTAAAGTTGATTTTAGCCATGGTATTTTTTTATCACAGAATCATAAAAGTCGCTAACACACCTGGGAAAAATCTACTAAAAAATTGTGGTTCTAGAGCTTTTCTACATACCTGCATCATTTTTATAATTTAGAATCTAAACTATACATCTGGGCATGGTCTTCTCATTGTCTGTTGGTGGTCTCGACTGTGCAAGACTGTACAGGGCCGAGACTGGAAGATGTACTTAGAGATCTATCTGTCTAACAGGGTTAACAACTATCAAACTTTTCCTTGTTTGGGCACGCATATACATATGTATATTTGTCATCACAGGTGAGCTATGGCACATGTATCGAGGTCAGGGGACAACTTTAAGGAGCCTGCAGTCTCCACCCACTATGAAGGTCTTGAGGATGGAGCTCAGGCCGCCAGTCCTAGGGTAAAGTGCTTTTACCTGCGGAGACACCCACTTCTCTGCTGTCATTTCCCCTTGATCGTGGCCTGTGTTCTGTAGCTTGCATGAAAAGTGGAAACAGCTCTGTGAGTCATACTCTACGGAGACCTGGCTTTCTGATAGAATTTCTGCCAAGGGTTCCATGTTCCTAAGTGTGGTTAGTTGACAAGGTGTCAGTTGTTATCGACATGAGAGAAAATATGTTTTTAAAGTAATTAAATTCCTTTCCAGGTTTTGATGATGAGTTCTGAGAATCATGAAGAAAATAATCTTGCAACAGAAACTGAAGAAAAATGTCTTTTGACAAGAACAAGGCAAAGTCGATTTGTACCGTTAGTGGGCTGCAGCTTCAGTGAGGAACAGTGTCAAGAATGAATTAAAGGAACCCAGTTAGATGGTTGGGTAATTGTTGGTGACTCTGTTATGTAGGCAGATATCAAACTTTTAAAAAGTAGCTTTGCTATGATTTTTTGCATTGCCTGTCATTTTCACTGCTACATACACACATATACTTGCATGCACGCACTCAAGCCCTCGAACACATGGACACACTTGTGTACACAGTCACAGGTATATACAGTCATAAACACGCACACAATTACAGACACACATAAACACACATATACACATAGTCACATGCCCACAGACACACATTTACAGACATACATAATCACACACAGTCAGTCACATGCCCACAGACACACACACACACAAATCTTTTCAAAGATTTATTTTTATTATATTTAATTACATGCAGGATGTGTGTCTGTGTTTGGGTATGCACATGGAAGTGCAGATGCCCACAGACTGGAGGCATCAGATGCCCCTGGAGCTGGAGGTACATGCAGTTGTAAATCTTCTGACATGGGTTCTGAGAACCTGACTTGCGCATTCTGAAAGAACAGAAAGCTTTCTCAAACACTGAGCCTCCTTGCCTCAGCCTCTTCCTGTGGACTTCATGTGGATACCAGTCCTATCCTATTAACTCAGTCAGATTTCATAGAGTTGGGAAAACGACTGCCAGATCAAAGATGCCTTCTTCATTTTCTTCTTCCTTCTGTTTTGTTTCTGATAAAGGATCTTGTTGTTCGTCCTTTGCTGGCCTTGAATCTCTGGCCCCCTTGGTTTAGTCTCCCAAGTGCTAGGATCACAGGCATTCACCATCACAACCAGTTAATAACAGAAGGAAGATGCTAAGCTTAGGTGAGTCAGGCCCCCAATTGTATCAGTTAAGCTTCTCAGATACACAGATAGGGTGTTTATAATTCACTGAGGCAGGGCGCTGAAGATAAATCTGGAAAGAATGGTGTAAAGTAAAATAAAGAAGGAACTGGGAACTTGCCCAGATATGGAGTCACAATCAACAGGAAAAGAGGACAGCTGTCCACTAACAGCCAGCAACTCTCACAGTTGGGTCACAATATGTCAATCCAGCAAGGGGTAACTGGGTGGACAGCACATGATCTATGATCATTTTCCCTACCCAGTTCTCTCAGCCTCTAGTTCCTCTCCAATCGTGATTCCATGCTCACAGCTCTGGGAAGCCTTCTGAAGGATTGTTGACAGACTTCCATCCTCATCGCTGCGAGAGAATCCTCACTGACAATGTCCACACCCCTGCAACCACTCAAGTTATTATCCCCTTGGCAGCCCGGGAGATTGCTTACTGGGTCAGTTGACCCAATTCCCAACCTTAATAGATCTGAAACTCAGTCACCTAATCCTTACCTGGCTGTGGTTTCATTAATTAGTTATTATCGTACACCAAGAGACTCTCTCAGATTCCCCGAGAGCCTGGTTCCTTGTGTGCCTCACCCCACAGTGGCCGAAGTAATTTCCTCTCACACAAGGTAGGCAACTTTTGTTCCTGCTGGTTTCCTTGTGTGCAGAGCCCAAAGCAGCCAGGAGATAGATGTAGCTTCAGATTTAGATGGATTGCTACAATGACCTGTTAAGCCTCAAGTGTTTTGTTCATGGGACCGCTAGACTCACAGGTAAGATTGGCTGCAGAGTCAAAAATCATGGGGTTAGGAAATACAAACTTCCTGAAATTGTCGTGGGTCTGCACAGAGTGGGGACCCTGCCATGATGAGCTAGCCACTGTAACTTTGGAGACATAACTCCACGTATTGCCCATTACTTTCACAATCCTATCCCACCCTGAAGGACAATGTCTGCTCTTCTCAGGGCCTTGTGTCTGACATGGAGCTCTTTCTGAGAAGCCATGATATTCCTCTTCTAGTTTGCCAGCTTCCAAGTGGTGGCCTATGGGGGTGCGCTGCCAACATGCAACCATGTTCTCACTGCCACATGGCATTCTGCGGACTTGATTGATGTTACCTGCTGTCCCATGCCACTCGGTCAGTCTCATATCTCTCCACTCCTGTAAGTCCTCACACATATCTCTTGCTCCTGTCTTGACTCCAGTCCTTCTTCAGTTTTGTTCAGGGGTACCCACTAATTAATTAGTTGAGCCATATGTTTCTGCCCGTGAATTAAGATCTTCCCTAATGTGGGTGACTCTTGCCATCAAACCCTATTGCTGCTTTAGCCTCAGCCATAGGAGACTTCAAGATGCCCCCTCCCATTTTCACAAAGGGCTTCTCTTTAAGTGACTGGCATCATTCCATCTTTTCAAAGTATCCTTGGCACTCAGCAATAGTGTCTGAATTCTAGTCTTCACAATTATAATCCCTCTATCCCCTCAGTGGCAAAGATATCATGCAATTGAGCACCCCCATGCCCTCCTGTTTCCTTGTCTCAGATCACCCCGGAGAAGATCTTAGCTCTTTGACCCATTTCAGTGCTGCCCTATGCCGAAGACTCCCTCACCTGCCAATAGTGATGAGATAATTACTACACAGTGGGTGGAGAGTGGCCTCCCTTCAGAGCCTGGCTCTTGAGTCTGTTTCTGAGTTCAGGCCTAGCACCAAATGTCTCAGGTTGAGTTTCCAGGAGACAGAGTCTGAGATGTTGTTTTGGGTTGACGTGATTACCAAGGTCCCTCAGTCACTTCTGTTTTGTGGAAGTAACTTAAACCACAGAGGGGAAAGCTGATGAGGGTGTCACCAGAGGGAAGCATTTCCTTGATGTCTTAGTTCGTCTGAGTTCTATAACAAAATGTCACAATCTCCCTGGCTGGCTGATGAGAAGTTTATTTTCTAGAGACTTAGAGTCAAGGTGCTGACACACTCCTGTGAGGCCCTGCTTCCTGGCTTATCAACAGCATATTTTCATTATGTCTTCATGTAGAGGGAGAGATGAGGTAGCTCTCTAGGGTGTCCTATGCGTGAGGGTGCTAGTCCAATGACTCAATGACAATTCAAGGCCCCAGATGCATCATGGGTTGGGTTTCTGCACGTGAGTTGGGGGTGTGGCAAGGCATCATCTCCATTGATTCCTATAGGTGGCGACTGAGTTCACTCTAACCATTTGAGATCTCTTTGATGAGGGCCACCTCATCAATTCTTAGTGAGGTAGTACTAATACTCCTTGCTCACAGTGGCTGGTGGGTGGACGCCTGAGTTAGGGCATCTTAGTGAGACAGGATAACACCTACTACCACACCCAAACAGTGTGAGTCAAATTTCAGTCCCACTATTGCTGGCTGTGTGAATTAGGCAAATCTATAACCCGTGACATAAGGAACTGTGTTAAGTTAGCTTTTATTATTTGTTTTCATAGGCATTATTACCACCCATTATTCAGTGAGTAGAGATTCCTGAAATGCCAAATATGAACCAATCTTTTGAGATAAAACAAAACATAAACTTTCACT
Source organism: Alexandromys fortis (assembly GCF_014885135.2). Taxonomy (NCBI): domain Eukaryota; kingdom Metazoa; phylum Chordata; class Mammalia; order Rodentia; family Cricetidae; genus Alexandromys; species Alexandromys fortis. The sequence goes on from NW_026067929.1 coordinate 1,627,825, forward strand.
GTGTACTGCTAAATAGTTAAAGACACAGTTAATAGCGGCAGTGCCGGTGCTCAAATGGCCCATATCCGTCTACTCTTATAAAATGATGTCACCACTCAGTACTTCTACTGAATAAAATAAAGTAGGAGACATATAGGTTCACCAGCCAGTCAGGAGACCAGGTCCCACACTCATTCCCAGTTCACTGTGGGATTTTTTTTATAAGGTTCCAGCCACCTCCACTGTCTGTGGGCTTCCAATGAAACACTGGCTAGAAACTGTCACCTCTCAGTATTCAGTGTAGGAAATGAAGCTGACTCAATAAAAGGGATGGTTTTAATTTTAATAAATTCTTTAGATATGAAGACTTGCTTAAAATTGCCCTTGGGAGGTAAGAATTTGGTATATAAATGACTTCACCATCAGTAACTTCTATCATGCTTCCTTGGGGATAAGAGTTAAGTCCCAACACTCTCATCCCGCGTCTCTTCAAATCCTCAAGACACAGAATATGACAGACAGCAGGGGAACGTGTAGTTTCCCCTTTGAAACGTCGGGGGATGTATCCAGAAGTGTGCTGCCGTCTTGGGTAACCCGGTAGCTCATCAGTGTGTGGATGGGAATCTGAACGGACACAGGATGATAGCCAGAGAATGTTGGATGTGGGGAATCACATCTGGCATCCCAGCATCTGGAAGGACATGGCAGGGGGATTCCTATGACTTCAAGGGTGATGGCTTCATCTTACAGAGGAGGAAACTGAGAGATTAAAATCTGGGATGGAGAGCTCTGGTCCAAAAGCTCTTCTAATGTGCTGTTTTGTTTTGTTTGAAAGGGACAAAATGACTCATCTTCCTGCCCCGGAGAAGTCCTTTTCAGTAGAATATACCAAGTCAACGCCCTAGGCCTTGCCTTTACTGTTTTATTCCCGAGTCCCCCAAGGCAGATCTCCTCCACATACAGGAAATACCTGCTCCAGTGCCCAGCAGTTCAAGGGCTGGGAAGCAGTATGGCTGGACAGTTACTTACTTCGTGCACAGCTCTATGGTTACACATTTCCCAAGCGATTTCACCCGTTGGTTTATTTGCCTGTTTTGTAACACAATACCCAAAGCTGAGTGTTTAGAAAGGTAAAAGATTTACTTAGGTTTGAGTGGTCAAGTTTTCGCTTAAGGGCTCTGCTGACTGGCTCACAACATGGTAGAAAGATCAGAAGGGAAGTGGTCAAGTCCAGAATGGGTCTAGCACATGGGATGCTCTCTCTCTCCCTACAACTCCCTGTCATGATGGCCAACTCCATGAAGAAGGACAGCGTTTGTCTCTTCCAGAGATGCACACGGTGGCCTAAGCTTTGTCTACTAGGGCCTCATCTCCTAAAGTTCCACGCCCTGTAAATACTGCTACAGAGGTCCCACTGCTACTCTGAATATGTGGGAGAAGGAAACCCCCCAAACCCCAACACCCCCCCCAAATATGTTATTATTCTGGAACCTAGCTGGGAAAACAAGTTTATTTGGGCAGTCCTACTAATACTGGGAAGTTCAGGAGGCTTTTTAGTGCTGATGGTTTTCTCTGTCTACCTCATATCAGTTGGTTATGGCTTCCAGAAATCTCTCAGTCTCAAAGTGTTCCAATAGGACCATTTAATGTTTCATTACTGACACACATTTGCCCTTACATTTTAACATTAAAATATAAGTACATCACTTTCCCCTTCCCTTTCTTCCCTCCAATCCTTTTGATGTCCTCTTTTGATATTTCTTCTTTAATCTGGTGAACTCTGGTGGAGACAGAGGTCCCTGTGTGGCTTTCAGCTGCTTGAAAGAAGATGCCCCAGAAGGCAGTGTGCATCACTGAGAAGCACAAGAACACACCTGCTTTTTGTGTGGCCTGCTCTATGTGGAATCTCCCCCATATGTGGTAGAATTTCGCCTAGGGTTCTGTATGTACTAAACAAGTCCTCCAACACTGGGCTGTAGCAGGGACCTCAAAGTTCTGTGTGTATTTTAAACCCCTCTTCCTGGCAGGCTAACCCAACTTCCCTCTTATTTTTTACAGTATATCTGTAGGATTTGTTCCTTGGTAGGTCAGCACTTTCATTAACCCTTCACATGCTCTGAAAACTTGCAATAGAATTCTGATGTTCTGTGAGACTGAATCATAGACCCCCAAAATGTTCTCACCGAGATCCCCAGACCCTGTGAGTGTGTCACCTCCCATGGAAAGGGATTGCAGATATGCAATGAAGGGCCTAGAGCTTGTAAGGTTGCTGTGGATTACTGTGGGCCCAAATGGCCATGAGATCCTTCTGTTGGAACTGAAAGGCAAAAATCAGGGTCAGAGGAGACATGGAGGTGTATGCAGAGGGAATAGTGTGAGCCAGGATCGGCAGGAAGCTGGTGGGAGCTGGAAAAGAGGGGGGGGAATGCTTTGTCTGCAATCGTCAGAGGACAAAGATCTTCACTGCTACCTGGTTCAGCTCCTCATGAACCATTTTATAGGTCTTTTTAAAAATTTAATTTCCCCCTTGTGTATGTATGTGTGTTATGTTTGCATGTGCGTGTGCATATGTGTTTGAGTGTGTGTGCATGCATGTATGGTGCATTTGTGAGTGCGTGCATGTGTGTGAGCGACTGTGTGTATGTGTGAGTGTGTGCATGTATGTGAGTGTGTGTATGTGTGTGAGTGTGCATATGTGTGAGAGTGTGTGTGTACACCCTCAGTTGCTGGTGTGTGGAGATGAGAGAACAGCTTGCAGGGGTCAGCTTTCTGCTTCCAGGCTTTGAGTTCTGGGAATCAGAGTCAGGTCACCGACCTTTGCAGCAGTGTGTGCTTTTACCTGCTGAGTTGTCTTGCAGGCCCCACTATTTTGGGTTGTTATTTTAAGATCCAGATTTGCAGCTGTTTGTTAAAGCACCAATAAAATAATCTCTTTGGGGGCAAGAGAGGAGCGAGGTTCTGTCCATGGGAGGTGTGGAGATCTGGGGTTGAGCTGTTGACTGAGATTCTTGCCCAGTTCATGGACTTGAGTCACTGGGCTCCACAGACACTGACTGATATTGTTCCTTTCTTGTTCACATATGGATATTAGCTGGTCTATAAGAAGACATGGTCCTATATATTCCAGTCTTCAGAGGATGATGGTTGTTCCCAGCCTCTAAAGGTATCCCAGTCAAGTTTTCCACAGAGGGGGCTTATGGAGCGTCCAGTGCGTTTTAGACACGGTTACATGAGCATTTCCTTCCGTGGTCAACAGAAGGCTGTCAAGTTGGCATCTATGCCCCTCTAACGTGGTCTGCCGGGCATCTCTGATGCAGCAAGTCCTGGATTTCCACCGTGATAAGAGGTTCCCCCTCCACCTACCTCAGCAAGTGCTGAAAGTGTGGGCTGGGGTCTGTCTGAGCATTCTCGGTTTCTTAGAGCTGGAAATGATATTTTAAATGTGGGCTCTAAGTGATGACATAGTCACTCTGTTGGGGTCTCTATTGCATTTGCTCATGGTTTAACTGATTCCAAACAAAAAGTGAGACTCCCCCCACAAACTTAAACTTAGTTCTTATAAAAGTGATGATTGCAATTCTTTAATTAGGAAAAAACAGCATCAACATTTTATTTATCTGGAGAGTGGCATCGAATAAGTTTTATCTTCTTTGAGCTAATAAAACCTTGTTTGAGTCCTAACAGTGTGATTGGCTGTTCAGCGTATAATTCTGGGTTTTCCTGCAAAGCCACCATAATCCCAGCTTTGCGGCGGGCTCTTCACCGGTGCTTCCATCTCATTAGAGGGCTTTGCTCGGTGATGAGTACTCTAAGACGGTCTCAGCCAGAGAAATCCTTGCTCCCACACCTGAGCTTCCTGGCTTCATGCTGGGGAAGGTCTAACCCCTTCATCCGGCACAGACAGTCCATCCTCTCCAGATTTTAGCTTGAGACTCTTTGTTCCCCATCATTCATACTAAGACAGAGTCCAGACCTCAAAAACCCTTCCCCTGGCTGTCATCCAGCAGTGGTTTAGGGGAGCCAACAGATGGGAATTTAAAACCTGTACTTGTTAACTTGGTAAACTGGTCAGGTTTTTATTATGTGTGAACCTCATTATTCTGGGGACGGCGTTTCTCCTGTCAGGAAAAAACCAGTGTGGAGATTAGGTGGCAACATAAATCTGCATCAGACACAGATTTACTTGGCACGTAAGGCTGCGGTTATTTCTTCGTCCCTGCTGAATCTTGGAAGTGTCTTCACTAAGGCAAACACCACTCTCCCCAAGGGCAGCAGCCCCCTTGCTGTTTCAAGAGGTGCTGTCCACCTCTGTGCAGGCCCTGCAGCACCATCTGCTCTGGAACGTGCAGCGCACTTCTCTGTGCTGCAGCAGCACTGACTTAATGCTTCCACCTCAGATCGCATGCCCCCTGCAGGCTTGCACCCAGTGACGCTGCAATTGCTGCCATTTCAGAAGAAACAATTTACATGTGCTGAGGACTCACGGTGGAGTTGCCAGAGTGTTCCTCACATACGTGTAGAATGTGGTAAGGCAATACAGGCAGCAAGCAACACACACACACACACACACACACACACACGAGTGCAGAGTCCCCTAACAAATGGGAAGTGGTCTGGGTGAGTCCAGTTGAATGAGGGAGCCCTCTAAGAATACTTGGATGCTGAGTCCAGGCAGACACAAAAACACCAGGAGAGCCTTCCTATATAAGAAATAGTGCCGAGGTCCTGGACGTAAAGCAGCTTGGGGTACGGTAGAATGAGGAGGGGTTCTAAGGAGCCACTTCACAGACAAGGGGAAGAGCCGGACACTCAATAGAAGACACCCCAAGGGGGCAGGAAGCAGGGTGTTCTTGCTCCAGATGAACCCTAGCTCAGCGGCATCTGAGGCTGGACACAACAGTGCTGTACAGAAACGCTCGGCCGCCACTCAAGCCGGCCTGGAGATGGTAATCGTGAGACAATGGGATCTCCTGGCATCCCCTTGGGCGTGGGTTCCTGTAAGAGGGAGAAGGATTCCGATTGACGAGACTTCTGTTGGATGTTATAGAGAAGCCATAAGTAACTTGAGGCAGGCAGGGGGCATGAGCAATGTTGACATCTTACTTGGAATATTGTGACCACGAAGAGAGGATGAGGATGAAGACAGATTACTCTCTGTTATGGGAAGGTCCATCCTAGTGAACACAGTCCTTGGTCCGCATCTTGATTCTGCTTCCCCCTACCCTGTGTCTACCGGTTGGGTGGGAACATGAGCGGTCCTGAAAAGAACAGCATTAACCCCAGGTTCCCTGAACACACCCCGGCTCATATCCTCTCATCTCTCTCTTTCTTGCTTCCCTTTGAAGACCACACACACAGCTGCCAAGTCCAACTTAGTCTTGTTTTATACATGCAGCCCACATTCCCCAGCTCTTACCGTCTCTCTGGACCGATGCTATCCATCACTTCAGCAACAGGTTATAGGCAAGGTAGGTGGTGCTGTTGGGGTGAAAGCAAAGAGAAAGGTAAGAGACAGCAGGATTTCCTGGGAGTGGAGACTGCTCATTGTCCCAGGCCTTTTCCTAGAGAGTGTGGGGTCCCAATGGATAGGTCTCTCCTTAGGAATTTCCTCCCCACCACATCTTCACTGCTGCTGTCTCAGAATCACGGGGAAGATTGCCCTGTGTCTTCTAATAAAGAAGGAGCCCTCTGTGTTCTAGTAAATTTAGAGCCCCATGTTCTTCTTTATGACATCATTTCATAGGTGAGGAAGGAGAGAGAGAGACAGAGACAGAAATAGAGAGAGAGAGAGAGACAGAGAGAGACAGAGAGACAAAGACAGAGAGAGAGAGACAGAAATAGAGAGAGAGAGACAGAGAGACAGAGACAGAAAGAGAGAGAGAGAGAGAGAGACAGAGACAGAAAGAGAGAGAGAGAGAGAGAGAGAGAGAGAGAGAGAGAGAGAGAGGATCCCTCTAATCCAATCCATCCTTTTAAGGGAGTTTCAAAGTTAACTTTCTTAGAGACAAAACTGGGATTAAACAATTTGAAAACTCATTGGAGCTAGGGATGTAGGAATGCAGGATTATTTCCTGCTTCCTCCTGTGGCTGCATGTGCCCCCGAGGACAGTAAGATAAGCCAAGCTGTCTGCTCATCCACGCTTCACCCCGCCCATGTTTCTCATCCGTGTTGCAAGTGAGAATGTCTGAAACTGATGTGTGACTGTGTGCTCTCTCTGGGGAACTGGACCTTCTCATCATGATCTATCTGTTTAATATGAGCTTGCTTGCATTTTGGAGTATTATAAATATTTGTATAATTTGCATCTTGTTTCAGCAATGTGACACTTGCATGGCCTCTGGTACGAAATTCTCACTAGAAAACATTAACGGTGACACTTCCGCTTACATCCTGTGAGTTGCTGTGGAAATAATTAGGATCCTGAGGTGTTGGCTAATCGTACACTAGGTGAGAAAATGACTAATTGTTCCAAATAATTAACTTGTATTCTGATGACCATTTTTTCCTCTTCAATTTAAGTTATGAATACCAGACAGATGGATCTAGCTGGAGGGGCCACTCCTGATGACCAACGCACACGCCTGCCTTTCTGGCCTTCCTTTGCTTCAGGAGTCAGAATAGCTCTGTGCCACTTGCTCTTATCTTGCCTGGTGTCCTGTTAATTATGAGAGAATCAGCCATTGTCCTAGGTATCCTGGGCTCCTTGGTCAGCAGTGACGCAGGACTGTTAGTCAAGACTCTCTGCCTCTGTATTTCCAGCTCCCTAGAGAGCCAGCTTCATGAGATCAGCCTGGACAGATCTCACCAAGGCATCTCCCTACTTTCTGACCCTTGTTATGACTGTATGATTACAAAGTCCCGCTTCAAGTGTCTTACCTGTGCATATGTGGACTCAGCTTTCTTTGATACCCCGTGGCTGTCTTCCACTGTGTCCTCAGCCCTTCACTCAAACTGGCTTTTAGAACTTGGATGGATCCTCAGCTCTTTAGAAAGACTCCTCTAAGGGAGCTGTGGCCTCGTGTCTGACCATTAACTCCGCCCCGTTAGCACCCCCCCCCCCATTAGTTATCAGCAGCATCTCCGTTCCAGACCCTGATGAATGCTTATCAGTCAGACCATGGCTATTCTGGATTCTGACCGCTTCTCTCTCTCCCCTTCTCTTTTTCTCTCTCCCTTTCTCTCTCTCCCTCTCCCTCCCTCCCTCTTCTTCCCTTCTTTCTCTCCCTCCCTCCCTCCTTCTTTCCTTCTCTCTCTTCCCCTCCCTTCCTACATCCCCCCTCTCTCCCTTTCTCTCTTCCTCTCCCTCCCTCCCTACTTCCCCCTCTCTCCCTTTCTCTCTCTCTTCCCCTCTCCCTTCCCCTCCCTCCCTCCCTCCTTCCCCCTCTCCCCCTCTCCCCCTTTCTCTCTCTCTCTCTCTATCTGAGATGGACTCTCCTATAGGGTGCAGTTGACCTGGGGCTGGGGAATCTCCTTGATCAGCACCCCACGTACTGGGATCATTTAAGCTCATCTAGTTTCTCTGCAGTCCACCTGTGGAAGCAGCTGGTTTGTCTCCTCTGTCGCCCACTCCCTTCCATTCACTTTCCGCTTTCCTAATTTTGTCTCCCTTGTTCAAACACTAATTGCTTGTCTCACTTTGTGTCTTTTCATATTCACCCTTGGTGACCATATCTTACCCGGTCTCTCGCCGTCCTCTCTCTTTCATTTCCACGAGGTTATTAGAGATGAAGGAGTGATGTGGTTAGCTGACTGTTACTTTAATTTCAAGGTGGGTTTCTCTACATGTTGCAGCTCCTTCTGAGGCTACTTTTATGGCACACAGTGTTGCTAGAGACTACCCAGATTGAGGCTCATGTGTGTTGAGGGTCTAGCTACAGAGCTGCACCCCTGGTCTGCTTGAGAGTAATCACACATCCACCATATTGTAACCTTGTCCCACCTGAACATTGCAGCCACTTCAGCTGAAAGGATGGGATGATTTAAAATCAGACCAGTGGCCCAACCCCAGACGTTCCAGTTCCAGGACAGAATCAGGAGACACATGAAAACGTCAAAGCAATGTGACTCCTCTAGCAATGACCAGTGTTGTAAAGAGGCTGCTTTTTTTTCTTTTTCTAGGGTAATCGATTACATGCTGTGCAACGGACAGGATAAGGAGGGTCACCTGGCTTCCTGAACACCCAAGGCAACATCCTTAGCACCAGTTTATAGATATGCCATTTCCCTAGACTCTGCATGGCACAGAGCCAGCAATATATTCTCTTACCATTGCACCCTTTGACACTTCCCAAGGCTGCACTCAGTGACTCCTCCCATGATGTAAAGTTATAGGGAAAGGTGAATCGGATTTATGCCTGGAGTCTCATAGTGGATTTTTATAACCAGACAACTTTGATGGGTTTTTCACCCTGAGAAACAGCAGTAAAAAAAAAAGAAGTGCCTCTGAGATTTAGTCTGTATGTATCTATGTATAGATAAGTTTAACATATATTAATATATAACAAAACCTATTATCATGTAGTCTAAAAAAAGGATTCTAATACTTAGTCATCTTGAAGTTTAATTGTGTTGGTTTCTATTTGAAGCAAGGCAGCCTGACTAGGGCTTCCCAGTTCCTTAGAGACAGGGACTAAATTAGAGATGGGGAATTGTCTGCAGGGGAGGAAAAGATGTGCAATGTGTGCGCAGGTTCATTGTCAGAGTTTTCCGTAGGTAAACCCAGTGCAGAGCCTTTGACACACGGCTCACTGCAATGGACACAATGGAATTTGTTGGTGGGTGCTGTACATCCTCGGGTTTTCTCATGCGGGAAGACTTTCTTACCTGCTCTTCTCAGCCCATTGACATTGTTAGCCTGTGAGTTCACAGTGTCATTCCTGGGAGAGTAATACTAATGTCTTCTATTGGAGTGGCATTCCAATTTACCTGGTACTTCTGACTGCTTTGTTTAGTATAAAACCGCTTCCTTTAGTATAAAACCCTTCCTCTAGTCCATCCCTTTCTCTGTGATGACTGGCCATTCTGCTCTAAAAGTACATGATCTGTATGTAGAGAGGAGCTAGACACAGTTTAATGAAGCAGGGTATTTTGAAAACGCAATAGGTTTTGATTGTGATTAATAAACAGCATTCTATCATTTGGTGGACTTTCTTTATATTCATATCAAACTGTGCGTAAAGAAACAACCTTGCAGGAAGGATGAATTGGCGAGCACAGGGAGAGACGCTTCATGGCCAAGGCTGTTGGTGTACTTTGGATGTTTTCCTTTGTGAGGACAATTCATCACTTCTCCATTCATGGAGTGCACAGAATTTTGTGAAATGTCAATTTGGTAAATTGCTGACTTCAGACAGTTGTTCTGAATGGAACAAGACAAATACCTTTCCTTGAACAAAAGGAAGATTCATGATGAGACAGAAGTGACTGCTGGCATAACTGTTGCTGATGTGAGCTGGTGGCCGTGCCATGGCTCTGGGCTTGTGGTCACCTGGGAGATGGGGGCTTGTCCATCTGCATGCCTTCATCCCAGTCCAGTGTCTGTGGAGACTACAGAGCTACGGAATGTAGAGCTGAGAGACACAATCAGGCTAGATACCTTCTCGTCTCCTCGGGGTGTGTTAGAATCTGGACAGTGGTATTCACAAAGCCCTCCTGGTCTGTAGAAAGCTGTACAAACTCTGGGTGGTGATGGCCTCTCACACACAAGAGGTCAGCTGTCTGTAGCTCTCTTCTGTGTCCAGGATCAGTGAAGCATGGCAGCATCTGGGAGGAATATATGGCCACTCGCTTCTCCTACATTCTCCTTAAATAGAGCATGGCTGGGTGGTACAACCAGATGCTGCTAATGAGAGATGTAGTCGGTTACCTCGAACAGCAGAGCTGAGATCTTTTGTGAGCACAAGGCTACACAATTATAGGCACTAGCTACAAGGAGGACAGGTAGGTGATGTTAAGATATAGCAACAGAGCTGCTTTCTGTGGGGGTTCCCTTTTTCCTTTCAGCCTTGGCCACAAGTCCATGAGGACAAGGGGCAGAAACAAGGACAGAGAGCTTCGTGTGGCCTGTGGACAAGATGGAGATAGCTCTCCCAGGAAATGGCTTCGGTGAATCAGCTCAACTCTCTTCCAGAGTGATGGGAGATATAAGGGCTGGGGACAGGGGTTGGGGCATCACCTCATTTGCATGAGACAGTATGTTCCTGTCACAAAGTTCCTGATATAAGCCTTACTTATCTGTGGGAGCACAGTCCTATAGGAATGTTCCTAGCATGGTGTCTAGTTACTGCGTGAGCAGCAGGGGGAGAGCTTCTACAGGGAACCGAGTCAGCAGTCACACCAGAGCTAAGTCAGGCTTCTGGGCCTACAGACAGTCTCCAAATAAGGTAGGGGAGAGAACAGGATGCCTTATGCCCTGGGGAGGGAGCCCTTCATGTTGCCGAGTTTGTCGAGAGCTGCCAGGCCACTGTAGATTGCAATTTCCAGCTAGCAGGGCCTCCCGGCACTTTCTAGTATAAAGCATCCTTTCCTCAGATGCTGGGATGCGATGCTTGGAGACACCTTCTAGCATGAAGGCTTCCTTCCTCAAATGCCAAGACTGCATCTGAGATGATTCCTCAGCTGCTAACCTCAGGGAGGGTTATTTCATCCTGAGGGGGTTCTCACTCTTTTTGCCATGACCTACCTTCAAGACCTGGTATAAGTCCTCACTGGGAGCAACTCAGAAGGCATGCTCCTTGCTTTAAGACTCCTCACTGCTGATCTGTGGCTTGTGCACACACCACCACAGAGCTGTTTCCTTTACTACCCAATCCCTCGACAGGCAGAGATAGCAGAAGTACTCAATCACCCCACTGGAGTGTATGAGTTCTAATCGTCCTCTCAGAGGCCCTTCCTGGACTGAACGGGCCTTCCTGGGTTCTCCAGTGCAGAGCTGTGTGCCCCCAAACATGTGTGGTCTCCATTCTTCTTTCAGTATAAAGTGAGTCATGTTCACACAGGGATTGCTCCTTCCTGTCCATCATGTCTACCCTGGAAGACGTTACTGGCTCACAGAATCACCACGTGGCTTGACCATCTAATCTGTCATCCAAACTAGGGCAGGACTAGAGTCAAAAAAGAAATTTAAAAAAAATTAATTGAACTTGTGTGTTTTGAATGTTTATTTTCTGACTGGCAAATTAATTTTATTGCATTGATAGTCCTGTAAATGAATTCTATTAAAAGCTTCCCATGAGGAGATGGGGAGATGGCTCAGCAGGTAAGAGCATATGGTGCTTGTCCTGAGAACCTGAACTCAGTTCTCAGCACCCACAGCAGGCAACTCACCATCACCTGAAACTCCAGCTCGAGGGGCGCCTGATGCCTCTGCTTTCCAGGACATAACACTCACATGTACGCATGCACGTGTGCGCTCATGCACACACAATTTTGTAAAAAATCTGAAAGTATTCCTGCCCAAAGCATGCAAATAATATATACTCTGGAGCAACAATTTATCATCCTGCTGAACATTACCATAAGCATGAAGATCATTTTGCCACATATTTATAAGACGCATCCTCTAGCTGGCATATTTATCTCCACTATTAGGCAATTTTCACAGCTGCACTTTTAATAAGGTCTTAGTTTTTGCATTATTTAAAAATCGTGATAATATTTTACAAAGTTAAAATTTATAATTAAAAAATGTGAAGTCACACATGCCTTCAACTAAGTCCTCTGCATACGGGTAGCATATTTAATTGGGAGAATGTCTTCTGTCAGGTGCCAGTATATACAATGAGTGCAGCAAAAACTTCTCAACAAGTGAAAATTTCTCAATTTTTAACTTGTGTATTAAAATGCAAAAATATTTCAAATAAAGCTTCATCACACTCATCAAGAGACTTAGCATTTAGTAAATGATGGATATATAGTCTCTATTTGAGTGTGTGTGTGTGTGTGTGTGTGATGTTGCACTGTGCTGATGCTGGAAATCTCAGGCCACCCAGTGTTACCTCAGTCAGGTTCTATACAGTCTTAGGCAGCGGAAAGTCAGAATCCCATCAAGATTCTGCCTACAGGCTGAGTTGGAAAGTCTCATGACAGTCCGGGCACCAAACAATTGCTCATCCTTTAGATTCTCCAGCTACCTAATTGTTCCTTGTGACTAAAGTGGCTGTCTGCCTTCCTGCTTTGTTTTCTCTGAAATTTACTAAAAAACTTCCAAAGCTGGGGTTTCCTTGCCCTACATCTCCCAGTGCTTGGTTTAGAAATCCCCTCTTTGTGTAGAGAACGTCAGAGCATCCACCCTGGACTTGGGATGCCTCAGCAAGATGAGACAGGGAATGAGAAGACTGAAGACTTAGTATTGGCATGGGCTGTACTGACGGGGTTGTGCTAACACAGTTTGATATAGACAGCTCGATCCTAATCTGCATTAAGGTATGTGTACAATCACAGCAGAGGTCAATGTCTGGAACAGTTCTGGATCCTTTCTCCATCTGCCTTTGCCATAAAATGTATCATTTTGCCAGAGTCCCTTGTCTGAACATTGAACACTGCCTTAGAAAGAGTATGGCAATGTACTTACTTCTTCTATTGTGTGGAACAATCCAAGGAGTATTGGTATTAGCTCTTCTTTGAAATTCTGATAGAATTCTCTGCTAAAAACATGTAGCCCTGAGGGGTTTTTTTTTGAGACTTTTGTTGATCATTTCTGTTTACTTAGGGGTATTAGATCTATTTAATATGTTTATCTGGTCTTGATTTAATTTTGGCATGTGGTATTTATTCAGAAAATTGTGCATTTCCTTTAAAATTTCCAATTTTGTAGAGTACAGGTTTTCAAAGTGAAAATTTGATGCTGAAAAAGCTTTCAACAGAATCTAACATCCCTTCATGATGAAGGTCTTGGGGAAATCAGGAATACAAGAAACATTCCTAAACATAATAAAGGCAATATACAGCAAGTCATCAGCCAACATCAAACTAAATGGAGAGAAACTCAAAGCGATCCCACTAAAATCAGGAACAAGACAAAGCTGGTCACTCTCTCCATAGTGATTCAATGTAGTCCTTAAAGTTCTAGAAAGAGCAATAAGACACCAACAAAAGAGCAAGGGGATGCCAGTTAGAAAGGAAAAGTCAAACTTTTGCTTATTTGCTGATGATACGATAGTATATATAAGTGACACCCAAAATTCTACCAGGGAACTCTTACAGCTGACAAACATCTTCAGTAATGTGGCAGGATACAAGAGTAACTAAAAAAATCAATAGCCCTCCTTTACACAGATAGTAAATGAGCTAAGAAAGAAATCAGAGAAACACCACCCTTCCCAATAGCCACAAGCAACATAAAATATCTTGGGGTAACTCTAACTAAACAAGTGAAAGGCCTGTTTGATAAGAACTTTAAGTCTTCGAAAAATGATATTTGAAGAGACTATCAGAAAACAGAAAGATATCCCATGCTCATGGATAGGTAGGATTAACATAGTAAAACTGGCAATCCTACCAAAAACAATCTACAGATTCAATCCAATACCCATCAAAATTCAACACAGACCTTGAAAGAACAATTTGCAACTTCATATGGAGAAACAAAAAACCTAGGATAGCCAAAACAACCCTGTACAATAAAGGAACATCTGGAGGCATCACCATCTCTGACTTCAAAATTTATTACAGAACTACAGTAATGAAAACAGCTTGATACTGACATAAAAACAGACAGGTGGATCAATGGAAGTGAATCGAAGACCCTGATAATGACCCCCACACTTATGAACACCTGATTTTTGACAATGAAGCTAAAAGTATAAAGTAGCTAAAAGAAATCATCTTCAGCAAATAGTGCTAGTATAACTGGATGCTGACATGTAGAAGAATGTAAGTACATCCATATCAATCACCATGCACAAAACCCAAGCCCAAATGGATCAAAGACCTTAACATAAATCAACCACACTGGACTTCATAGAGGAGAAAGTGGGAAGTGCACTTGAATGCATTGGCACATGAGACCACTTCCTAAATATAACCCCAGCATCACAGACACTGAGAGAAAGAATTAATAAACTGGACCTCCTGAAACTGATAAGTTTCTGAATGCCTGCCTACGGAATATGAAAATATCTTCACCAACCCCACATATGACAAAGAGTTGCTCTCCAAAATATACAAAGAACTTAAATAACTAGCCGTCAAATTACCAAATGATCCAATTAAAAAATGGGGTACACACCTAAATAGGAAATTCTCAACAGAAGAATCTCAAAGGGCCGAATGACACTTAAAGAAATGTTCAACATCCTTAGCCATCAGAGAAATGCAAATCAAAACAACTCTGAGATTCTATCTTACACCTGTAAGAATGGCCAAGATCAAAAGCACTGATGACAACTTATGCTGGAGAGGATGTGAAGTAAGGGGAACATGCCTGCATTCCTGGTGGGAATGCAAACTTGTACAACCACTTTGGAAATCAGTATGGTGATTTCTCAGAAGATTAGTAATCAATCTACCTCAAGACCCAACTATAGCACTTTTGGACCTATACCCAAAGAAGGCACACTTACTTCACAAGGCCATTTGCTCAAATGTGCTCATAGCAGCATTATTCATAATAGTCAGAACCTGGAAACAACCTAGATGCCCCTCAAATGAAGTGGACAAAGACAATGTGACACATTTACACAATGGAGTACTACTCAGCAGTAAAAACAATGACATCTTGAAATCTGCATGCAAATGGATGGAACTAGAAAAATAAAAAACATCCTGAGTGAGGTAACCCAGACCCAGAAAGACAAACATAGGATGTACTCACTTGTAAGTGGGTATCAAACATAAAGCAAAGGATGCCTACAGTCCACAATCCCAGAGAAGCTAGAACTCCCATCCAGAAACAGATAAACACAGATGCAGAGATCCCCAACTAACCACTGGGCCGAGCTCCCGGAGTACAATCAAAGAGAGGGAGGAGCAATAATATGAACAAAAGGGTCAAGACCTGCAGCGCACCACGCCCATCTGCACCACCATACAGTTTGTGAACCGGGCAAGGGGCTGGAGACTGAAACACACAAAGACTCACAGACAGAGACACAGGTCATCCTTGAAACAGGAATGCCCCCCTAATTGTGTACCAGGGCCGCATATATAGAGATCCTTAACTGATAGCCACACCCCAGTCAAACGCACCAGAAACCACTCTCCTGCCATCAAGAACTCCTGAGGATCTCGTGCTCAGAGCAGCTGCAGGCTGTCTTAGAGCAGAGGAAAACAAGTTGTTTACAAGAAATTCAGGTTCTGGCGGTTCACAGCTCCCAACAAAGACCATGATGGGGAAACCCACAGAATCAGCTGACCCAAGCTAGTGGGAGCTCACTGACTCCAGGCTGACAACTAGGGAACCTGCACAGGACTGAACTAGGTCCCCTAAATGCAGGTAACCGTGGTGTGGTATGGGCAGTATGTGAAGTCACTGGCAGTGGAATAAGGATCTAACCCTAATGTATGAACTGACTTTGTGGAACCCGTTCTCTACGGAGAGATACCTTGTTCAGCCTAGGCATGGGGATGGGGATGAGGGCCTTGATCCTACGTCAGTGAGATGATGGGACAGACTTAGTTGACTTCTCAGGGGAAGCCTTACCCTCTCTGAGGAGGGTAAGGGGGGTAGGGAACGTAGGGCAAGTGGGAGGAGAAGAGGGAAGGGGACCTGGGATTGGTATGTAAAAAAGGAAGGAAGGAAGGAAGGAAGGAAGGAAGGAAGGAAGGAAGGAAGGAAGGAAGGAAGGAAGGAAGGACGAACACTACCCTAACTTTATGGCACAACATCTATGTTCTAATCTCTGGGATTTTCAATGTTATTTAAAGGGCGATGGGGACTGGGTGTGGCAGGTGGAAATGGGGCAGCTGATCACATGACTTTAATAGGGCTGTGGACTGTCCTGGTTTAACTGAGTGTGGCTCCACGCAATCACCAAGACCTTAGCTGTGGGAAGCCTAGGAGAATCATAGATGGAGTATTACCATATGAGAAAGGCTCTTTTGGGTACCACTAGCTTGGAAGATGGGAAAAGGACAGGAAACCAAGAAGTACAGAGCCATTTTCAGAAGATTTTCTGTGTGGGAAAACACATTGTCCCCTAGTCCCACAAGGTGGAAGACAGCCCTGACTTTTAGCTCAAGACACCCATCGTAGACTTGGGACATCCCGAACTGTACAAGGATGCTCCTTTCTTCGTCCTTATCACAAAATTTGTGATAATTTGTTATAGTAAGAGGACAAAATGAAGATACACATATATTAAACTGGTCTGCTTGTACTTTAATGTTAAGATATAAAATAAAGAAAAGCATAACACATACAAGAATTTATAAGCCTGCATGCTTTTCGAGATTCAGAAAATGTATAGACCTCCTGTGGCTAATGTCCCAAACAGGTGTAGACTCAGCCCAATCTAAAGTGTTCTCTTGAATTGCTTTCCTTGTGATCTAGCTCTTGTCTCCAGAGAGATCCCCCCTTTTGCTTTCTGTCATCATGAGTTAGTAAGCTTTGCTTGCTATTGAACTTCATATAAATGGAATCATAAATCACAAGGTTGTATTCTTTTATGTCCGGCTTCCTTGGCTTAGCATAACGTTTTATCTCATCTCCCGTTAGTGGGCCCTGGCTGGTTTCCAGTTTAAGCCTATAACAAATGAGACACCTATGCATATTATTTTGCAAGTCATTTTGTGGTCACATCTTTCCATTTCTCTTGGATATTGTGCCTCGTAGTAGGGTTGCTGCATTGCATGGTAAAGTAATGGTAAGGCTTATAAGAAACTGTGGTGTGCTTTTAAAGTGGCCATGCTGTGGTACATTCCATCCAGAAATGCATAAATGATCCAGGTGCTCTGGGTCTCTCTCCGTGTCTCTCTCCGTGTCTCTCTCTGTGTCTCTCTCTGTCTCCATCTGTCTGTCTGTCTGTCTGTCTCTCACGTGTGTGTGTGTGTGTGTGTGTGTGTGTGTGTGGTGACGAGTGCCGTTGCGCTCCTCCTCATTTGATTAGCCTGCATATTTTCATTTGTGAATAGTCTTTGAGACATTTGCCTCCTTGTCATGCTGGCTTTTGTTACTGCTTTGTTGGGATTCAGTAGCCTGTTCTTGTTCTGCATTGTGTCTTCTGTCAGGCTCAGCATGTGTACTGTGGGCATTCCTTCTGTCCGTTCCTTCTCCACGTCTCTGTATGCCTTCTGCAAAGGCCAAGGTAAATTTTGCTGAGTTTATCTGTAGTTTATTTTGTTTTTTTATTCGTCTTCTGGTCAGTGTTTTCATGTCCCAAGAGTTGGTGTGAAGATGAAAGACTGCATTGCATCCCCCAATCTTCATGGCTTTAAGTTCCTGTTCAGCTCTCTAAGCTCCCCTGAACTAACAAGTTGATAGAGTAATAAGAGGCCAAGGCTCTTTTCTGGGTGTATTTTACTGTCTCAGTACTCTTTATTCTATCAGAGATAATTTTATATTTATTGCCATTGTTGATCTAAAAAATGCATGGTTTAGTTGTCTGCTCTGCACCTGTTAAAAATATGTACATCTAACATCAAAACTCCTATTTGAAAATCTCAGTTAAGAATGAAATTGCTAATTATGGATGCGCCTTCATCCTTGCATGCCAAACCTGTTTCCTAGATGGTAATCCAGTAAACACATCACTTTTGCTATACTTTATTCCACCAAAATTTATGTTCATATGAAATGCACAATCCTTTATGCATTGTTGAACTTTTGATGGACCAGAGAAGAAAGCCAGCAGTGATTTTGTTGTTGTTTTGCCTTTGCCAAGGCTTTCCTTTAACTTCAGGAGCCACACAGCACCCAGACATCGGAATTATCTGCTGTCCACCCAAAGCATCTCAGCTATCAATCTAAGACAATGTCGTCCATCCGTTTGCAAAGCTTTTTCTGTTACAAAACCAGCTTATTCATAGCTATTTATTCACTTGTGTATGCATGCAAGAAAACTTGGGATAGAAAATGAGCGACATTAATTTAGAAGGCCGACATTTGATTTAAGGGCAAGCACTTAGGGAAGAATTACTTCCCCTTCAGCAGGTGCTGGTGCTGCATCATCACCTCTGGGCTTCATCTCATTCAAGCCACCCACACTTCCACAGCAACTTGTGTCCCGAGTTCATTGTCTCTGCAATACCATTGTGCTCTGTGTGGGTACAACACATGTAAATATTGACCTTTACTTGGCTTATGTTCTGTATGTTTCAACACCAATTCCTGAAAAATACAAATAATTTTCGTGGAACTTTCACATATGCTTTATAGCTCACGGCTGTTGAATGTGTTTAATAGAAAAGATGTCAAATAAAGTAATGTTTATGTTGGCAAGATACAGCAGCAAGGGCAGCAGAGGCTCTGGGCCCCACAGATCTCCTGTGAGTCTGTTACTCTAACCTATGATTTCCCATGTTCACCACTAACCTTGCTCAGGGTAGTCGATGCCATGAAGCGCAACATAGGCTTAGGTGATGGATGGGACAAGTGGGTGGTTAAACAAATGGTGGCCTGGAACACAACAGACCGTGTGCACTTTCTCTTGTACTGGAGAGCAAAAGAACTGAGCTCCTCCTAGCAGCTTGTGTCTCACCCCACGCTGCCCCGAACAAGAAGGCTGTGCAAACCTCAAGTGCTACTGAGTCCAGTCTTACCTATAGCTGGTACTAAGGAAAAGTCTTTACTGAAGCTAATTTGTCTTATTCTTGGTCAATATAAAAACATACTTTACTTAAAATGTAAAGGTACTAGACAAATATTATATCACAAAGGAGTCTAGGACAATAGCCACAGTCAGGTCTTGCCTCTCCCAACTGGAGTAAGGCATTATGCTGTATGAAATTCTCTAGAGTCTGATGCTCCCTCCTCCAGCCTCACAAGCACAGACTATACATGTAGGACCTTCATGTATAGATATTGGATTCTGGTTTGCCTCCATTCCAGGACTGTGTTGGGTTCAAGTCCCCACAGGCTCCTACCTATTCACAGTCTGTCTGTCATGTGCAGACTACATAAAAACACCTTTGTTGAGCAAACCAGAACATCTGTGAGAAGGAAAGTCTCAGTAGTGGCACCTGTCTGGGGTGGAGTAAGCCAGATGCTGCATGGTGACCTTGCCGAAGGCTGCAACGAGCATTGGTGCTGGAAATACTGAGTGCCTATGACTCCCCAGAACGTGTGTGTGCACGCGTGCCTGTGCACAAGTATGTAGGTACCCTTAGAGCCAAGACTAGAGTGTCAGAGCCCCTGAAGCTAGAATTACAGGTGGTTATTAGCTACCTGACATGGGCACCAAGAACTGAACTCGGGCCCTCTGCATGAACGCTATAAGCTCTTAACCACCGGCCATCTTTCTAGCTGCCAGAACATATTTGTGCTTCCAGAAATCCAAACGCCATCATCCTGCATGATTATTTTCAAAACAGAAGGTTGTCGGTAAAGGCTGAGACAGGATCTGAGCCCACTTGTGTCCACCAGGGTGGTCCTGGAGACCAGTGTTGGGTGACAGCCATGTCTAAGGCCAAGCCAGATGCTCTCCCTTCCTGTTGCCTCTCTCACTGGTCACTGTGCCCTCTCAGCTTCCCTTCCCTTCTCTTGCCCTTCCACCCTTCTCTTTCCTCTGATTTTACTCAGTCATGAGGATCATTTTTCACACGGTGAGTATGATGGTTGTTCTGCAAGGGTGATGGGCAGACCCTCCTGACCATATACAGTGTTTGAATTTTTATAGGATTAGCCAGTGTCTCTGCCTTGTCACCCAGAGCAGTGGCAAAGGCAGGCTGCTGTGCCAGAGGAATGAGAGCCCAGGAGGAAAAGTGTCTTCCTGTCTATTTTGCCTCATGGTATCTCCAAGCTGGCTGGTCTAGCATAAGAATGGTATTCATTTTAACTCACCTTAATTCCTATTGCTACCATTGAATTACCACCGTGGTTTCCACACCCCATGTCTTTATCCAAACATCAAGCCTGTTCCTTCATTGCTCCATCTACTGATTGCTTCATGCAGCAATCTTCTTGCCTCCTTGCTGCCATTGAACTACCACCATGATTTTCATACCCTATGTCTTTATCCAGACATTAAGCCTGTTCCTTCATTGCTCCATCTATTCATTCCTTCACGCTCTGACACTCAGAGCTGGAGAGCTGTGCAGAACTGAGTCTCATCGCCATGGGCCTAAGCTCTGGAATCTAGCAGCAATGTGGCCCTGACACCTCTTGCTAAAACACGCTGCAGCATCTTATTATAAACAGACATACAAATATGCACAAGAGATCCACCCCAGGGCCCTTTCGTCTCTTCGTGAATATTTACTGAATGCCACCAGTCTAATGCGTTCTCATTATGAGGAAATTTAATCTGGGACTTGTGATAAGTCTTGGTGATGACAACAACATAGAATAGTCTAGCGTCTTTATTTCTAATAAGGTTTTGTCTGTCTCAGGCAGTAGGAATACATTTGGTGAAAGGCTCCTTGCTCCTTCTGTTGTCCCCTCCTAACTAGTCACAGGAGGGACTGGAGATGGCAGTGGTGGCTGCCAAGGGGAATGAATAAAGTAAACATGAAGCTGAATCAAGCTCCCCAACCGGGAGCTTAGCTGGTGATGTGCCAGGCTGGCGCAATGCGGACCGGAGCTGGAAGAGGTGTCACTTAGCACTTGATTAAAAGCACCTAGGGCCTTGCCAAAGACTTTCTCAAGGCCCCAGGAACACCCCAGAAAATGCAAACGTTCCAGAGAAGAAAAGATGGGTGAGATCATTTATTGTCCTTGACTGACCTCTGCTCTAGTGCAGGCAGAAGTGAGCTTGGATATTTTTTTTCCAGGGCCAGGGATGATCTGTTTTTTATTTCAGTTGCATCTCTGAGATCCCATCAGGCACTTGGCATCCTCAGCATCCAAGGAGGCCAGAAAAGCTGACTAAATCTTTGCACTATGGCAGTGCACACCGAGAAATAAACAAGCCCATCTAAAGTCATGCAGGGCTGCGGAGGAACCTGTGGTGTCTGCACTGTGCCCTGCTAGCAAGGCTTGGGGGCATTAACTAATGGACTCTTCTCTACCTCCAAGATAAAGAGAAGTTATCCTCTAGTTGGACCTAGACAATGGCCCTTCCGAGGTTATTGGAAACACTCTATCTCTTAACAAACCCGCTAGGCAATGAGACCGAGACAGCTCCCTGAGCTCTGGAAGCACACGGGCTGCCTTTCAAATTGCTGCATTGTGAGCCCTGGGCCTCTACGGCTTCCTAGTCATTTCTGTATGTTGCTGCTGAGTTAATGTTGCATCTGATGTTTTGAGAAAGAAGTAGTGTCCAGGGGGTTGGAGAAGCTAACCTCAGAAAGGGGTCTTCCACGTGCAGTAGTCCTCCAACGAGGACCTGCACTGGGGGTTTCTGTGAAGCATTAGGCCCTGAACCAAGGAGCCATTGTCCTCATGAGTTCAGTGGTGCCCACTTGCAAAGACCATCATAGCCAAACTGTTGTCGACACTCCCTCATAGAAGGGAAAGGATGGCATGGCCATGGGATCCTCACCTGAGTGGCCAGACACTCTTCCCAACTAGTTGAATGTAATTCTGCTCTAATTAAATGTAGCCTTAGAGTCTCAGGAAGGGGTAGTTAGAGTGTACAGACTGGAGAAGACATGAGGAAGGAAGTTCCATCTACATGACCATGGAGAAGCCATCATCCACACTGGGGGTACAGAGCTCCTAATGTCAATACTTCAGGGTGGCTCAGCCATGCTCCTGCCAGTAACCCCTCAGTCATGCTCTGTGATTAAACCCAATAAATTCACTGGATCTCAAGGGGTGTTTTGCAGGAATTGAACTTTCATTTGTCATTAGGACTTTATAAAGAGGGAGTAGACGCTGCTATCTCACCCCCACCCCAGTGATTACATTCCCTAGACAGGAGCGCCAAAGGAGGCACAGTCCCTGCCTTCCCGTGCTAGATGAGCTTCCCAGGAAGCAGGTCTGCAAGGGGCTGGATGTAGACACAGGACAAGGTGGGCGGAAGTCTGTACTGTTGCTCAGGAGCCGGGAAGGGAAGTGGAGATGCTGCTGCCTTCCGGTCATTTAACCATGACGTCTTCAAAAGTAATTAAGTGTGGCTATGCACATGCGAACACATGCGTGTGGAATGTATGTGTGCTTACACATGTGCATGTTGAGTGTGCATGTGTGTGCCTGCATATGTGCCTTGCAAAAGTTTGGGGATGTGTGCCTCCGCATGTGCATGTCTGTACATGTCAATGGAGGTCTGTTTTCATGTGGTGAGCCCCTCTCTCTCTCTCTCTCTCTCTCTCATTGTGAAGACAGGTGACAGATGTTTGGCACTGGCAGGACACTCTGGCTGCTTTGATGTAACCATTGCACAGTGACATTGATCCCCAAGGGCCTCCCCTCAGAGCAAATTGTCACAGAACTGTCCCTCATTTTCTGAGACAATTTTGGGTGGATGTGGCATGGTTCATTTTTACCTGCAAAGACAGAAATTCTGTATAGAAGTCCAGCTTTCTTCCCTTGTGGAGCTCTCTGCCACATCCACACTGCCCTCTCTGAGTCCCACTTCGTAATGCAGGGCTTGCAAGTTGCTGCAGAGCTGACTGTTAGGACAGACGCTCTACCATGTGACACATTGTAATCTGTGAGAGTAGAGGCAGAAGCTGGAGCTGAGACCAGGCTTGAAGTGGGCTGGAAGAGGAGACAGAATGTCACCCCCAGCAAGGCTGTGACCCCGTGTCAGTCTTTGCTGAAGCCAGGAGGCTGTGCTTGCTGGCAGATGACTATGGTGCTCAGGAGAGAAGATTCCAGTTTCCTGACTGGTATTCTGTAGCTATACTGCTGGTGTCTTAGCAGACTCACCCTAAACTGTGCTCTCATTCCCAGGCACAACGTCTCCTCCTAATGGCTCCCGGCACAGCCCAGCACAGGGAGACATGGCGATAGCCTGAGGTGCCTTGAGCAGACAGAGCCATGCGCATCCTCCTGCAAGCTACTCCTGTTTCACTTCCCAGCACCTCTCAGCATAGGCGTGCGTTCCCAACCCCTTCCCCTCACACTCTGCAGCTGCTGCTTCTATTTCTGTGTTACTGCTCAGCGAATTCCGTATCTTCAATTCTTACTGTGGAAATAATTGGCGCGGGTCTGTGTCCTTAACTGGACCCTGACTGTTACAGCGTTTCTGTGGCTAAATGGAAAGATTCAAAGTGACTGGACTGTGGTATCTGATTGAGTAACAGCCCCCCCCCCCAGCTAGCGATGTTCCTCAGATAAAACTGCAGAAGGATAGAGATGTGAAGACGAAGCGTACTCCCACTGGAGGTCGCCAATCATAAAGGGGAGAGGTCAAATCCCAAAGATGGAGGATAAGCAATTGGATTAAGTTCTAGAAGGATGGACGGGCAGGGAAAAGAGGAGGGAGGAGGAGAAGCAAATGCGCCCACAAGTGCAGGGAAGAGACAGAATTCCCATCCGTGTCCCTATGGATCTTCGTGTGCTTGAGATCCAAGGCGCGGGTAGGATCCAAATGGGTGAGGGGTGAGGGGACAGCAGCTGAGCGTGTTCCAGAAGCTCCGTGCTTGGAGATCCAGGTTTGCCGGGCAGCGCTGGGACCACAGTGATCTTTCTCTGTGATGAGCCGAACATGAGGGACAGAAACACCTGGCTTTAACAGCGGTAGCAGGCATTGAGAGGTGACGCTGATGCTGCAGGGTGGTGGTGTGCTTTCTGTTTAATTTTGTCTTGCATCTAGCATCTCTTTGTCCCATTCTGTCAACAATGCGTCTCTGTGGTATTGAAGTTTTAGGTTTGTATGAGCTTTGCAAGTTGTCCTGAGTGGCGAAGTGGCTCTTTGGTTCTTGACTCCTGATTTTTACAGTACTGTGTACCTTGGTATAGGACAGCTCTGTCTATTTTGTCACCTAGTGATGCGTGAGCCAAAGGACCGCGCTGGGTGCAGTTTGCTTCCTCACCCAGCGTGGGTCATGACTGCCTGGGATCTGTACCAACATCTGCATCCACTGAAGTCTGGGGGATCCCAGGGCTTCACTGCACAGCGGAGAAAGTCTAAAATTGGAGGAGGTGCTTCAGTGACGAGTGTACAAATGGAAGTCTTCCTAAATTAAACCATGATGTATTTCCAACGTATATTCTAATTTTGACATTTTATTTTTAAACTCGCTTTCTGTTTCATCGCAGTCCGCCTCTGCCACCCCGGCTTTTGTGCTACCCATAAGCAAGCTAGCAATGTAAGCAAGAACTTACCTTTGTTCTTTAGTACACAATTAGAAAATACAGGCGCCATCACCCCAAACTCCTCATTTGAACCTGAGGATTAGGGTCAAAGGTGACACTTATCAAGATGCTCGTAGATCCGATTGTTGACCCCGCCTCAGCAGTTCATTCTGGTATTCACATAAACAGAGGGTTCCTGTGGTTTTTGTTTGTGTGTTTGTTTTCTCTTGATCAGCTTGTAGAAGGATCAATGAGGGTAAGGTACAAATGAATGTTTACTTCCCATACAGTGCTCCCTCTGCCTGGGGTTCATCACCTTTAGCCTCCTGGACAGCTGAGGTGGAGGGTCTGCCTTTGTCTTATGGTTTTCAAAACCCTGTATGACTCTCTAACCCTTGACTCTTGATTTCTGCAGGAATGTGTATCTGGGTGTATGACAGCTGTGCCTATTTTGCATCCTTTACTCTGCAGTCA
Source organism: Alexandromys fortis (assembly GCF_014885135.2). NCBI lineage: Eukaryota > Metazoa > Chordata > Mammalia > Rodentia > Cricetidae > Alexandromys > Alexandromys fortis. Next base: position 1,652,556 of record NW_026067929.1, read on the forward strand.
TTTTTACTCAAAGTTCCATGTGTGTGTGTACGGGGGGTGAGGAGGGCATTCACCTTGAAGAATATTAAAGTGGGAAGAGGTGGCTGGATCTGAACCATCAGAGGATGGATCTGAACCATTATACAAACGAGGGAGCCACAGCGCTGGTCACCCAGCTCTTTGAGAGCATCCTGTCCCCGGGGCCCTACACTATTCATCCCCTCTGTCAGTCACTGCCCAGAGAGCGCTTATCAGCCCTTCCCAGCATGGAAAGACGAATACCCACACCTAGTCACTTTTCTCTGTGCACTGAGGTGAGAGCTGTCTCGTTTCTACATCCTGAGAGATGTAGAAAGAAGCAGAACAATGAGGCAGGGCTTATTCCGTGCAGCTTTTGTTTGTTTTTAACTTTGGGGAAATGGGATAGTTGTGTTGAGGCCAAGGCTACAAGATCAGAGATTGCAGCATGTGGGAAAACACTTTTCTCCATTTTCTGGAGCCTCCAGTGTCTAGCTGACTCTGAGCTTTGCCCTCAGAGATGCCCAAGGACTGAGGTGCATTTGCCAAATTACTGCTGGGCAGGGATGAGCTCAGAGCAGGGTTTCCAGAGTCAGACAAGGAAGTGCTGCAAAGAATTACATGTACACACAGTTCAGTGACTAGGAGAACACACGTAGAGGAAGGTTAGAGCAGGATCAGGCAGACCTTAAAGCCAAAACCAGTCGGCTCACAGGCAACCATAGTCAAAGCCCCAGTGAGGTCATGGAGACCCAGTGAGGTCATGGAGGCCCAGGAAGGTCATGGAGACTCAGTGAGGTCCTAGAGGCCCAGGGAGGTCATGTAGACCCAGGGAGGTCATGGAGGCCCAGGGAGGTCATGGAGGCCCAGGGAGGTCATGGAGGCCCACGGAGGTCATAGAGATCTAGGGAGACCCATGGAGGTCATGGAGGCCCAGTGAGGTCATGGAGGCCCAGTGAGGTCATGGAGGCTCAGTGAGGTCATAGAGACCCAGGGAGACCCAGTGAGGTCATGGAGGCCCAGTGAGGTCATGGAGGCTCAGTGAGGTCATAGAGACCCAGGGAGATCCAGGGAGGTCATGGAGGCCCAGCGAGGTCATGGAGGCCCAGGGAGGTCATGGAGACCCAGTGAGGTCATGGAGGCCCAGGGAGGTCATGGAGGCCCAGGGAGGTCATGGAGGCCCAGGGAGGTCATGGAGGCCTAGCTGTGGGAAACAAAACTAAGCACAGCACTCTGTGTAAGCTGTGAAACCCAATGGGAAGAGTAACTTGTTAAGACTGTGTGCTGTGTGCACATTCCCCAAAGGCCATAGTAACAGGGCTGTGACCAGGACATTGTAATGAACACCATGATGCTGAATAAAACAGAAATCAGTGAGCTCTCGTTCTGGCTCTCACTGTTGTCCTGTTTGGGGCAAGTGTGTCCCTTTCTGGACTTTTTCCGTGTTGTTATCCTGGAAGGAGGAAGCGTGCATGATGGCTGAAGCCCAAGTGAACAGAACACTCACACGTGTGTGTGTGTGTGTGTGTGTGTGTGTGTGTGTGTTCCCACACTGGAGCCTAAACCAATAATGTGCTTAGTAATTGTCAGTACTTCCTTTAGAACTAAGAAACACGTGTGTGTGAGTTCCCATACTGGAGCATAAACCAATAACGTGCTTAGTAATTGTCAGTACTTCCCTTAGAACTCAGATACGTGTGTGTGAGTTCCTGTTGTAATAAGGAGCGGCGGGGCTGCGTCCCCGGCACCCGGCCGCCCGCATGGCTAGCTTATGCCCGAAATAATTACACGGAAACTGTATTCTATTAAATACTGCCTGGCCCGGCTATTCCAGCTTCTTATTGGCTAGCTCTTACATATTGTTCTAACCCATTTCTAATATTCTGTGTAGCCCACGAGATGGCTTACCAGGGAGGATCTTAACCTGCGTCTGTCTGGAGCGGGAGAATCATGGCGACTCCTCGACTAAGCTTCTTTCTCCCAGAATTCTGTTCTGTTTACTCCACCCACCTAAGGGTTGGCCTATCAAGGGGCCTAGGCAGTTTCTTTATTAATAAGAAATCACTCCCACATCAAGTTCCCACACTGGAGCCTAAACCATTAGCATGTGCTTAGTAATTGTCAGTACTTCCCTTAGAACTCAGAAACACTGTTCCATTCATTCCTACTCCCCTCTTCTAGAACCAAGTTTTAGATCTTTGCTTTCGAGCCTGGAAAGGGAGCGGAAAGAAGTAGGTAACCAGCTCGAGTTGTCCTAGCACGACAATGAGTTCAGAAGCCTGGATGAGGTCCTAGAGCCCCTCAGCTTCTGGAGACAAGGGAGAAGGAACTGGATGCCCCCTTCCCATCACCTTCCAGGAGCAACATGAAAGCTGTGGTAGCCATCACTTCCTGTAAACACAGGCTTAGAGAATGCTGCAGAATCAGGGGCCATTTAGCAACAGCCAGAAACAGTTCATTGGCCACATCAAGGATTGCTCCTGGCCTCTCAACAGTAGAGATGAGGGGTGTGGTAACTATCCGATAGTTGACCCCTCCTCCATAGCATACAGTTGTCAGTACTACTACAGGTGAGTCAATAAAACGAGTGTGTGTTTATGTGTGCGTGTGTGTGTGTTTCTGTGTGTGTGTGTGCATGTGCATGTGTGCGTGTGTGCATGTGTGCGTGTGTGTGTGTTTATTCAGCTTCACACTGCTGCAGTGATATATCTCAGGTGATTACATTTTAACACAGAAAGACTGACTAAGCTTATGGCTTCTGACACTGTAGACCTGGTTACAATGCTCAGCTTTGGGGAGGGTGGCAGATAGAGGCATATACAACAAGAATGAACATAGAAGCTACATTTCCCATTCTGAACCTGAGAGGCAAGAGGTTGAGGAGGAACTGAACTCCCACAATCCCTTTGGAGTCAAGCTCCAATCATATAAAGAACTCCCATAATGCTTTGATTCCTGCAACCTATTTAATATCCCTGATACCCTGGGAGTGTCAGACTTTAGAATATGCAATCAGTATCCAAATCATAGTCATATATTAAAGCCAGAAACCTGAGAATAGAGCAGAAACTAATTACCTCTGTGTATGGAGCTGTCAAACAATGAAAACGTCTTTAAAAAGTTTAGAGACTCATTCTTGGCTTATGTAAAAAAAAAACAAGAAGATGAAACTCTGTCCAGAGACAAAACACATTTCCTTCGGTAGACTTTTATGTAAAGTATGAAATGTGGCCGTGTGTGACAGATGATAGATTCTCAGCCAAATGTGCCACCTGCTTCAACAACAAAATGATTTTGCAAAAGGAAATAATTTTATATTCAGTTTAAAGATTCCCTCACTTAAGCCTCTGTCTTCTAAGAATAAATATCTTTTGACAATTTCATACGTGTATATAATTGCATTTGGCCACTATTCCCTACACATTCTTATCTTCTTCTTGTCCCTTTCAACCTCCTTCCTTCCCTGTAAATCCTTTTCCCAGATTCACGTTGTTTTGTTTTGTATTTTGCTGAGTTTAACCCAGACCATCCATCTGTGTGACTGTGGGTTTGGAACTGTCCACAGGAGCCTGGTGGGCTAACCAGTATAAACACAGCCAGACACTATGCCTCCCTGTCTCCCAGATGTGGTTACTGGCAAATGCATCAAGAGTAAACGGCAGTACCTCAGGAGACCCTTCCCCATCCATAGGTGACTATTTGGGGCCTCAACTTGTGTGACCTTTTCTAGTAAGTAGGTGCCATTCTCTGTGAGCTCATGAAAACCATGGTTGTGCTATCACTTAGAAGATGAAATTGCAAAACTCCTCTCCCTTCTTCCAACTCCTACATTTCTTTAAAGAAAGATTTATTTATTTATTATGTACAGTGTTCTGCCTGCATGTCTGCCTGCAGGGCATAAGAGGGCACCAGATCTCATTATGGATGGTTGTGAGCCACTATGTGGTTGCTGGGAATTGAACTCTGGTCCTCTGGAAGAACAGCCAGTGCTCTTAACCACTGAGTCATCTCTCCAGCCCCCCTACATTCTTTTAGCCCTCTCTCCTGCAATATTATTTGAGCCTTATGTTAGTGGTAATTTACTTAAGTTACTTAAATGCCTTGCTTGGGCTAAGCCCTTGGCTTTCACTTATTCTCAGCGACTTGTGCAGCCATGGGTCTTGGAATTCACCTTACGCTCTAGAAGGAGAGTAATCTCTGATTAACGCTGAGAGTAGCCTTTGTGAGCGTAAATGCAGATGTTCAGAGGACAGTTTGGTGATGTGCATCTGAAGCAAGTTTCTCCCTAGGTCCTAAAACTGCCTCAGACAGGATTTTTGGCCAGTTAACTCTCGGCTTTAATCTGATTTGATTTTCTTCCTCGCCATATAATTATTTTTTTCAATTAAAATTAAAAGATGTTTGATGAAAACCATGCACTCTTCCCTCTTCTCTTGTCTTTGTGTCTTTGTTTAATGAGACTTGGTAATAGTTAGGTATTACCATGATGGAGCGATAGCTATGCGCCAACAGAAGTGCCTACAGAAGGCCAGGGAAGCAGGGCGCTTAGCTGTTGTGAAGGTAAAACACACTTCACCATGGATACAAAAAAAGTCTCCTGAAAAGTGCTTAGGCCTAATAAGTCAGAATGCCTTGGCTTCTCATTTCCCCACCCATTTTAGTATACTTCCTATTTCGTATGTATTTAGGTCACGTGAGAATGACATCCAGACAGACCAGAGTGAGGATGTGAGTTTCTCCTTCCTCAACTTAGACTGGACTTAGGTGGCCACTTGATGTGTTCCAGGGAGTATAGAAGTCTGCTCTCTGAGTGTTTGCCATGTCCGGTACCATTCTATTCTTTTCCATCGCGTTTTGGTCAGTCGCCTGTATGCATGACTTTGGACAATTCGTCTTGCCTCCCCACCTTCTAGTTCTCTCATCCATGAGGTAGTAAACATGTAAATAATTATTTCCTTCCATGTCCCTCTCGATGATGCACTTCAGAGACCTTCTCAAGAAGGTAGCACCCCTGGTGGATGGACAGGCACAGTCCAACTCCTGATGCCCTGGGCTATATAGTCTGTGCTTTGGCTTGCATGTCCCTGGCATTGGCTTTAGAGACAGATCATGCCCTCAGGACTGCCGTCCTGAGCACACAGTGATATGATGGGCTAGACTGATATTGTACATTTTATGTAATCATACTGAAATTTAATTAAACATCTCTTGGCGGTCTATAAATAGTCTATCGTATTCATTATTTTTACCCGCCTAATATGGCAGCCAAGGTTTTGCTTGGAGTTAAAACCAGTATACCTGAGCTGTATTAATTATAGTTCTCTGTGTGGCGATGAAAAGCCGCACTGCTAACATTGCTAGTTAATTACATGCAAACGGAGCTCGCTGGCAGCTTTTTACAGCTAAAATTGGGACTCAGTCAGGCTGTGGAGCAGTAACATGTCAGAGCTGCTGTGTCCACCAGGAACCAATAGTGCAAGTAGGTTCATAGAGAAGAAGACAGGCTGCCACTCTCCCTGGAGTGGGGTCAGGTGTCCATTTCCTTCAGAGGGCAATGTGACCTCATCTCTATTGGGACATCGAGAAGGTCTGACCTTCCATTTCTCTCGCTCTGAGGTTTTAATCTATTGTAGCAATAGGGAGGGGGCTGGCTAGCTAGGTGTGGGTGTTGTCAGGGACAGAGGAGCAACCAGAGTTGACACTGTGATTTAACGGAGGGTGATCTGATCTTTGAACACGGAGGTATTAAGAGGCCTAACCCAAGAAGTGTGCACAGCTGAAGCCACTGGCGAATGAATGAACACACAGAGGTTTGGGATCTGCTGCACAAGCTCATTTAAGCAACTTGAGTGTGAGCTCCTGCCTCTTTCTGAAGGGTCCTGGCTGAATGGCAAGTGGATTTTTCATTACGGGTTAATGGGGTTAATGGGGTTAATGGAGAAAGCTCCCTGAGTGTTCCACCAACTACTAATGAAGACCGTGCTCCTATCTTCCCCCATCACAGCAGGGCAGCATTACCTCGTAAAGACAATTGGTTTTATAAGTCATTAAAACCTTGCTAAGCTAACCCATCCTTCTACCGTTTGACTATAACTTACAATCTGTGTGCGTGTGTGGAAGTTAATTGCTCAAGTCCTATGCTAATCATGTTTGAAGGCAGGATGAGTTATGAGTGTGCAGGCCTCATAAAGGATTTAAGACATGCAGATTAGTGGATTAGTGAGTCATTTTAGGACCGACTTTGGTATAAACGCCGACTGTGTGGCCGTGTCAACCAAGATTCCCCTGTCTCAGTGTACAATGATGTCCTCGCCTTGTAGTAAGAGCTCCCTCATGTCTGCATACACATGAGCCATGCTCTAGGAATCTCTAGTAACAGAACACAAAGACATTGACTTTTTCTTTTAAAAAAAAGAATTGGTCATATGCATTCTGGTACAGCAACAGGAAACATAACCATTGTCCCCCAGTCCCAGGGATTAAACAAATGCTTAGCTCACAGGGGAGTTTGAATTTGGAGTACTGTACTCTAACCCCGCATAGCTATCTGCATTTTCCTATTTTCTAATGATAATCTAGGAACACTAACACATTGATTTTCATTTAAAAAATGAGAAAATAAGAGAAAGGGTCATAGAAAATACAGGAAAAGCCAAAAGAGAACTACAATCAAAATAAAAATGTTACTAAATTCTTAGTCAAGATCCCTAAGATCAGAGGTTATAAACAGGACAGAAAGCTTGTTTAAGTAGATCCTTGCAGGAAGTTTTCAAAAATGACTGAAATACACCAAGAGCTCAGTCTTCCTGGCTCTGCAAACACACACAAAGGAAGAAAGGCTTGAAATGTGTCGCTGATTACTTCAGGAAAAATAGAGACATTGCATCTAACCATGGCAAGAGAAAGCACAAAGCCAACACCTAGGCATGCCAAAGTGCAACAAATAATGGGCAGGCAGATGTACGAAGCAGCCAAGGGGAAGGTGAAGAACCCCCTGAGGAGGGACCAAGCTGGGACCAGCTGAAGCAAAAAGACAGGACCAAGCCAGTCTTATTGGCCAAGTGGTCATATTCTCAAAAATGAGACAAAACAAATGTACGTGCAGACAGGAAAAGTGAAGATACATAATTACACACAGATGTTCTATGAGATACATCCCAGGCAGGACTTCAGAGGGAGAATCCTCACCCAGGAGAGGCGCACGGGAGCACAGAAAGAAATGCAGGGAGAAGAGATGAGGTATGAGTCAATTCATATGAGAGCTGGGTTCTATACAGCAATGATAATCCCATGTGTGATTTAAAATATCTGCGGAGTCAACTGCAGAGCAACAACACTGACTGTGGGGGCAGGGTGGAGGGAGCCCTGACTCATTAGCGTTAACTATCAGACAAGCAGCGAAGGAGTGGTTTGTGCTAGATCGCAGCACCAAGCACACATGTGCTAGTCTAGAGTGGTGTGTACTAGATCGCAGCATCAAGCATGCATGTGCTAGTCTAGAGTGGTTTCTGTTAGATCACAGTATCAAGCACACATGTGCTAGTCTAGAGTGGTGTGTGCTAGATCGCAGCACCAAGCACACATGTGCTAGTCTAGAGTGGTGTGTGCTAGATCGCAGCATCAAGCACGCATGCGCCAGTCTAGAGTGGTTTGTGTTAGATCGCAGCATCAAGCACACATGTGCTAGCTAGTCTTTGAGTTAAGGACAAAACTGAACAGGTATGAAACAAGGGAGAGCATCATGAAATGTATCATCTCTAGCAGGAGGAAAGCACAGAGGGGAAGGAACTTAGCTACTGCCTACCTTCAATTAATATTTGATTCAGCATTCCACAGCTAAGGACATCACACAGTGAGACAGAGAAACTTGCCTGTCCCAGCTAGATTTTATAACAAAGTCGGTCCTAAAACGGCTCGCTAATCTGCTAATCTACAAATGGCTTAAGTCCTCTAAGAGGATGGCACACTCAGTGTTTCTTATTTTCTTTCCCAGATTTTGTACAACTGCGGTTACGTGTTTTCCTTGTGTGTCTGTGGCGGGGACCGCCACACACTGCACTTACTTTGACTTTAAACAATCAGTACGTGCGCTATCGGTTCCTTGAGAACTTCGTGCATTACGCCTTGACCATAGGCACTCAGAACCCTTGCCACAACTCCTCCCAGATCCAGTCCAAGAAGCAGCAGATTTTCTGTTTGGTTGTTGTTTTTGTTTGGTTTGGATTTTTGTTTTGGGAGGTGTCTTTGTTTTGAGAAATGTAGCTAACAAAGAAGGAGAAGGAGGCCCTCGTTTTCTCCAAGAACCGCCGTTCTGCTGCTCTTCATGCGTCCTGGAAGTCTCAGGCTTCCCTCTGGAGTCTGCCTCGCTCCACTTCAAGGACACCTTTCATGTGTGCTGTGCGACTGCCGGTGATGAATTCTGTCAGTTCTTGCAGTCTAGAAACGTCTTCCTGGTTTTCTTCCCTCTAAATGTATTTTTAGGAAGTGAAGAACTCCAAGGTGGTGGGCTTTCTTTTAGTACTTTAAATTGTTTCGTTTTAAAAAGATTTAATTTATATATTGGTGTCTGTCTTTCTGTCTCTCTGTGCTGCTCTCTTTCCCTCCTTCTCTCCCTCCCTTCCTCGGTGTGTGTGTGCGTGTGTGTGTGTGTGTGCGTGTGTGCGTGTGTGTGTGTGCGTGTGTGTGTGTGCGTGTGTGTGTGCGTGTGTGTGTGTGCGCGCGTGTGTGTGCGTGTGTGCGCGCGCGTGTGTGTGTG
>NW_026067929.1:1661469-1755130 GCF_014885135.2 Alexandromys fortis
GTGTGTGTGCGTGTGTGTGCGTGTGTGTGTGCGTGTGTGCGTGTGTGTGTGTGCGCGTGTGTGCGTGTGTGCGTGTGTGTGCGTGTGTGTGTGTGTGTGCGTGTGTGTGTGTGTGTGTGCGCATGTGTGTTTCTGAGTACCCTTATAGTCCAGGAGAGGGTGGCAGATCTGCCTGGAGCTGGAATCGGAAGTGGTTGTGAGTAAATTAACGAAGGTTTTGGGAAACAAAACCCAGGTCCTCTGCAAAAACAAGCGCTCTTAACCACTCATGATCTCTTCAGGCACCTGGGAGTATCCGTCCTGCCCTTCAGGTCGCCTTGTTTCTTGTAGAAAGGCTATGGCCATTCTTCTCTTTGTGCTATTCAGTGTAATGCTTCTGTTGGCTACAACTAAGATTCTTATCAGAGGCTTTAACAAATTTGATGCGGTATTTCTTGTGGTTATTTTCTGCATCTTGTGCTTGATAGCTATTGATTATACTTCTCGTCAGAAAAACACCTGCCCTTCAGCTAGTTCCATGATGATTCTTCTGTCACTTTCTGTCCAGCTGGGCTGTGTTCTCTACTCAGATGCCTGTTTTCATTGTTTAATGTTGACACAGGGCTGCTTTCTTTTTAGATTTCCTTTCTCTCTGTGGGTTTTGGTTTTATAATACTCTGTTTTTATATTCTCCATGTGCTTCTGCAGTGTTTAATCTTTTATTCAGCTAGGTATTGCATTTCAAGGCTATACAGTACACCTTTTAGAGGCTTTAAAGATTTGATAATTGGTCACTTGTCTTTCGATTTGCAGAGCCCGGAGCATCCAGGGACCCGCCTGCAGAAACACGGCCCTTTTGGTGTGTGAGGTCTCACTCGGGTGGTCTTTACACTTTCCACATCTCTGGTTAACTGTCAATCCCTTCTTCAGGTTCTTGAGCAAGTGGAATTCAGTCATTGTCAACTGTGCCCAATGCTACCCACTCTGTTCTTTGCACCCCTTTGATGCTGGGGTTTTATCTTTGCAGATGCCCCAGCTCTCTGAGCATCTCTTCTTCTGTGGATTCGTAGATCTAAGAACTGGAGTCACCTCGTGTATTGGTTCATCGTGTGTTGCTGCAACAAAAAAATTGACCGAAAGCCATGTGGGGAGGAGAGGGTTTCGTGTGGCTCCCACTTCTAGGAACAATCAGGGCAGGAATGTAAGACAAGAACTGGGAGGCAGGAACTGAAGCAGAGATGGCAGAGAGACCCTGCTTACCTTCTTGCTCACCATGACTGGCTCAGCTTGTGCTTTAATGTAAACCAGGACCACCTGCCAGAGGTAGCCATGTCCTCAGTGGACCAGGCTCACCTACACCAGTCACTAAACAAGAAGATGTCTTACAGACATTCCCACAGGCCACTGTCTCAGAGTGTTGGAGGAACGTCTCAGAGTAGGTCCCCTCTTCCCATGGCAACTCTAGTGTGTGCCAAGTTGACAACAACTAAGGAGTCCACTGTGGCTTCTTGATCCTGGCTGTTCTCCCTGACTCAGGCACCCAAGCTGGCTCCAACCCACAGGCAGGACTCGCCTGGTTTGCAGTCTCTCAGCAGCCTCTGTCTTTGCGTCCTGATATCCAATGTCTTGAAAACCATCGTTTAATGCATTTTGTCAGCTTTAAAAAATGTCTCAGGCTGAAGGGAAAGAACAGTTTCTGTGACTAGATGTCAGCTGCAAGCAGAAGGAAATAGTGTGGAAAAGAAATGAAAATGCCAGGCATCATTAGTAATGTTCCAACCTAGGTCTTGGAACTGCCTTGATTTTCATCAAATATTTAGTAGTAAAATCAATTTAGACAAAAAAGGATCTACTTAGATGAAGAACATAGGCAAAACTTGTAAGTGGTCCTCTGAGGAATTTAAAATTCAGTTGGCCAAAGGGCATAGAAAAATGTTCCACCTCAATCACAGCTAAGTAGATATTCAAGAAATTCCTTTTGCTCTACCTCAGACAGACAGGTATTTAGAGCATGCTAATGCCATCCTTCATGTGCTAAGCATGAGATACACGCATGAGCTGAGCATGAGAGGACAGAGGCAGCCACACACGGAGGGCAGGGTGATCTCCAGATGCATTGTTAAAAGTTTTAGAATGTGTTTCCTCATCCGATTAATCCCAGCCGAACGTTCCCTGATGAAAATAGTAAGACTACAGAGAAGATGTCCTCTGCATATTAAAATTTTATCTATCAAAATCAACACCAAATAGAGCCCCATATTAAAAGCAGCCTATTGCACACAAAGCAGTCATGCACACATGAAAGAGACCCTATGTTGCTCTTACAAACAAGGATATCTGTATATGTTTCAAACACGGAAATGCGGGGGAATATTTTTTCAGGTGCAACTTTTGTTTATGCTGTATTTGTTTAACTCTGTGAAGCTGTGTTACTGTGTCTGTCTAAAACACCTGATGGTCCTAATAAAGAGATGAATGGCCAGTAAGGGAGGTAGGAGCAAGAATAGGTGGGGCTGGCAGGCAAAGAGTAGAAATAGAAGGAGAAACAAGGAAGAAGAGGGGCAACGAGAGAACAAGAGAGGAGAATGCTACGAGCCAATCATCCAGCTGCCCAGTTAGTCACGGAGCAAGAAGAAAAATAAGATATACGGAAGTAAGAAAGATAAAAGCCCAGAGGGAAAAAGTAGTCGGGATAATTTAAGTTAAGAAAAGCTGGCAAAGAACAAGCCAAGCTAAGGTTGGGCATTCATAAGTAACAATAAGCCTCTGTGTGTGATTTAATTGGGAGCTGGGTGGCGGGCCCCCCATAAAGCAAAGAGTAAAACATCATACAACACATAAACATTGTGTATATAGTAATTGATAAAAGACCAGTATCCAAACAGGGTTATGATATTATATATAAGTAGTTATGAGTGTGTGTGCATATGTGTGAGTATGTATCAGAGTGTGTTTGTGCACATCACTGCTTGGAAAATAGAAGATGTGAGTGCTTATCTGTCTAACTATCTCTCTATCATCATCTATTTATCTATATCATCTACCATCTATCTACCTATTTGATATTATAGGGATTGTGTTTAAATATACATACAAATGTATCTATGCCTTAGTATATAGTATGGGTGTATATACATACAATATATAGTGTATTCATGAGTGTGATTAGGTAGTAATATGATGTTTATTGCCTTAATTTGAGCATGTGAGGATGCATGAGTGGTAGACATGTATGAATTTTGAGTGCATATACATCTAAGTATGTATCTGCTTTATTATATTTGTATACCACCTGTATTTTCTACAAAATTTTTATAAATAAGCATCTATTAATTTCTTCTCATCAGAAACAACCATAAAGTTTTTTTTTTCCTGAGAGAAAATATAATATTCACAAACCCCTAAGCACTCATAAAGATTTCTACTCCATAATTTAGCAGGAATCTAACCTTGGAGAGGGACGGAACAGTCTTGAGACCTAATTATATGAACAGGCTGTCAAGTTGAGATTTAGAAACTTGAAGTGTAAACAAAGCCCAGGAAGACACTTGGATTGAAAATAAAAATTCAGGAAAGAACCGTAGCTCCTGGCCCCAGAGGCAGTGGGCAAGCCCGTTACTCCCACCCACCCCGTCAATCTGAAGGCACTCAGGAAGGGTACAGGCTTTCTAGACCAGAGAGACCCAACTCAAAACCTTTGGTGGGTCACACTAGGCCTCTCCGGTCACGTGGTCCCGCCTGTCTGGGTCTCAGTGAGGCAGGCAGGAGGCAGTGTGAACCACACACCCAGTGTAGTGTTCAACTGTGAAAGGGTACTCAGTAGTTGGATATCGTCATGGCTAGATGCCACAAGACACATATAAATGATTGGACTAGCTGGCTTCGTCTGCCCGGGTTTGGTATGTCTCTAAAGGCAGGTGTGTACTGACTTATAATTTCAGTGACTTCGGCCATATGCAGTTGTGAACAGGGCATGGCGTTTATACATACTCGCCCAGTTCCTGATCTATCAAAGTCGACAAAGCTTGTGGCACCCTGAGCACAAGACAGACTCTGAATCTGTCCCCAGGGAAAGCTAGTTTAGATTTGTGAGCTTCCTGTGATGAGGCTGCCTTGAGTCTCACTGTGCCTTCTTTTACCTTTTAAACTTCCACACTTCTGGGTACCCCAAAGATACAGGATGCTCCTGATCCGCTGAGAACTACACAGTATCTATCTATACAGTAGAGGTTTGCCTTAGTGCGGGGAGGACAGGACAAGGGATAAGGGAGTCCTGCCTAGATTTCATGCTTATCCAGACAGTGAGGACTAAGTCCTTTTCGGTCCTTTGTCACTGTCCCTAGCACCTCGGTGCCCGTGGTAAGCTCACTCCCTCACAGGGAAGAGTGAGGTAGGCCATCAATTCTCAGAACATAGAACTTTGAAGATGTTGTTGTTTGATGATTTTTGGTACTTTTTTTTTTCTGGCAAAATTCACTTGGTCTTTTTCAAGTGCCACGTCATTGAGGTGGATTACTATGGGGTCAGCTTTGCCCTGAGTTCCAGGGTGTCTGTTCAATGGTTCCTCTCTCAGGGCTGTAGCTGCACAGACTGAGCATGGATGGCTGTCCATAAATAGTTGGCAGGCATGTTCAGCATGGTCCTGAACCAATGAGGGAGCGGTTATCGTATAAATGGTGGGATGTTGATCCTGCCGGTAGATTCCCAATGGGAAGTGCACATGGGGGACAAATATCATCATCACAAATATCACCACCATCACATGGTTCAAAATGTGAGGCAAAGGCCAGACATTATCATTCTTTGTACCTCAGAGTGACATTGTTCCCTGAAAATTCAGAGGGGAACAGGATCTAGGGACTCTCCCAGTTGTGAACGCACAGATTTCTATGCTTCCACAGTGGCATGCAAAGCTAAGGCCCAACTGCTGCAACCTGGATGAGAATATTTTAGAGTCAAGTCATAGCCTTTCCTTTACCAATAAGATGGTTAAAAAAAAAGAAGAAGAAGAAGAAGAAGAAGAAGAAGAAGAAGAAGAAGAAGAAGAAGAAGAAGAAGAAGAAGAAGAAGAAGCAGGTCAGTTTATATCTCAGTCATTCAGAGATGGGTCTCTTGAATGGGCTATATCCCCACAGAGTATGAGGTCATCTCCACAGAGTATGACGTCATCCCCACAGAGTGGAGATCATCCACACATAGTAGGAGGTCATCCACACACAGTGGGAGGTCATCCACACACAGTGGGAGGTCATCCCCACAGAGTAGGAGGTCATCCACACACAGTAGGAGGTCATCCACACACAGTGGGAGGTCATCCACACACAGAGCGGGAGGTCATCCACACACAGAGTGGGAGATCATCCACACACAGTAGGAGGTCATCCCCACACAGTGGGAGATCATACTCACAGAGTGGGAGGTCAAATTTAAATTTTTCATTTCGTAGCCACCAAGGAGCATCCAACATTTGCCCACTGCCAGGCTTTCCGAACTGCTCTAAGAATCATGATGGAAGCATTGAGTCATCTTTCCTGACAGGTACTTTTATTACTGGATATCTGCTAGAAAAGTTGTCTCCTCTTTAGTTTATCCTTGGGAACAATAAACATCATAAGAGTATGTTGATGTCATTATTGGAAGAGGAAGCCAGAAACTAAGTGGCTTCTAGAAACATGACAGAAGCATGCCTTTCCCATGGGATAACTAACTTCCTTGCCTCTGTTAGTAGGAAATATGGTTACGACTATATCACTTGAGCCCATTTCCAGGGAGAAGCAAAGGCAGCTGCAGAGAAGATGGGGCGGAAGCTCACTAACTGTACGAGGCAAGGAGTCCGTCAGTCAGGTTCTTCAACACAGTCGCTTCTTTTCACAGGTTCTTAGATTCCACACCAAGCAAGGGTACTTTGACTCAGAAACACTTGGTCCAGAAATCTGAATCTAAATATGCTCTTCGCTATGGGAAGCAAAGATGCTATATAAATATGGGTGGGGAGGAAAGAGATGGGGCCAGCCGGCGAAGGGTTTTTTTGTGTTCTATCGATGGTGTGGACAATGTCACAACTCAAGGGTGACAGCTAGATAAAGGACACCTGCCCATGTGACCTCTGTGCTAACAGGCATAAGATGTGCAAAGAATTCTGGTGTTATCAATTCTTGTACAAGTAGTGAATGGAAAATTTTTGTAAACTTAAGAGTCGGGGTGGCCAGGGCAAAGCTGATGACATCACAGTACCTAGGAGACATCTTGAGCAGAGCTTTCAGGAAGACACCATACCTGCCTTGGCTGCACATCTTTAAGCTTAGTCTTCTGGCACTAAGCACGTCTCTAGGGAAGAGTGCTGGAAGCAGGATTACTTTGGTGGAATTTCCCTGTAGAATGCATACGTGGTACTGAATAAGGAATGGCTTGCTTCTCCATTTACCTTTAAGTGTATTTATCTGTACTCCTGGGGAGCAGACAGTGTTCCGTGTGGAACCAAGTGTCTGATAGACTGATTCCTTAATTTTACTCTTTCACCTAGAGTGCTTCGTCTAACCTTGATAAAGCAGACTAGCAAATTCCACAGCCCGAAGCTCGTAAGGACAAGCAACAGGAGGAAGTTGGAGCAACCTTCATCTTCACAGGCTCTCTCCTCCTGAGCTGCCCCTCAGGATGAAGAAGACACAATGACTGTCCAAACAGCTGAGGGAGCAAGTGTCCCAGGCTTAGGATGCACCCCTCCCTCCTCCACGTCTAGCATCTCATGGGGAAACATGCTCACCATCCTGGTACTGCACTGGCCGAGTCTCTCCAGAGTTGGGGAGCAGAGCCACGACACGTGTTATGGAGAACTGGCCCATGTGCTCACAGAGACTGGTGAGAACAAAATCAACAGAGCTCAGGTGTGAGGGCACTTCAGGTTGTGAGGAGCAGCAGCTCACCTGGTGGGAGGGAGATAAGCCTGTGTGTCCTTAACTAGGTGAGGCTCAACATATGGTGGGAAGGAATCTTCTCTACTCTGCTCAACGATTTTGAGTATCAGTCTCTTCTGCAAACACGTTCATATCAACGACCAGAATCGCGTTTGACCAAATACCTGTGCACCACGACTAAGCCACACCAGCATATCAAGACGATACCATGGACCTTTCTCACCCTGGCACCTGCATTCACTCTGATCCTGACATTCCCTATGATAGGAGCACTCATATCTGTACGGCTTCCACAGCTTCTCAGCTCTCTGGGGATCTTCATCCTCAGACACGGAACCTGGTGGACCATGCTGCCCTGGAGTCTGCATCACCCTTTCTATAATTGTCCAAATTCGCTAAAGCCTTCATAAACATGGAGCCGTCATGTCTCCTCCTCCTCCCAAGCTTCGTAATGATTCTGGCCACCTTCTCTGCATCCACATCCATTCCCTTTGTCCTATGCCTTCATGTAAAGGTCTTGCTTGATGCATAGACACGTTCCCTTCTTTTCCTCTGGCCAATTCTTCTGCCATCTCTAAGATGGAGCCAAGGATGTTGCTTTCCTAGAAGTTTTTCTTGATGCCTAGGAGCCTTGCTCGGTAGCCACCCCCAGGACACTTGATGCCCACATGCTTACCCATGACAAAGAAAGTCCAGTCTCGGTCCTCCATCAGGCTCCTCACTTGGCAAGGTTGTATGGACATTAGACTCCTGCTGGGGGCTCTGGCAGCCCTGGACAGGTGTGCCATGCACAGGGGGTGAAATTAAAAGCCAGTTGGAGATGCCCACAACTGCAGGTGCACGGGACAGCACCTAGTGTTCTAGCTTACAAACCTAGGTCAATATTTCTCCTCCTTTCCTGTGTAAATGAGTGTGTCCTAAAGACCCTCACATGAGGATAGAATGGCTCAGGGCATTAAGCTCCTATCTTGGCATGGAGAGACTTTGGGTGACGGACAAAGTTCCTTATCCATTTGAAGGAGCAGTTGACATGGTGGACACGGCTGCAGATCCGAAAGTTGTCCTCTGAGGATCCAGTCCACCATTGCTCTGTTCCTCAGATGGGGTAACTTTTCTGTGGCCCAGGCTCTGCATTTGTGGATCTATGTCGAGTGCTACAAGCCCGTGGTGCTTGCAACCACAGGAGGGAGTACTCAGAAAACTGTCTGATATAGAGTAGGCACTGAGAACATATTTGCTGTCACGGTTTGTGCTACTTGGTTGTTGAGGATACACACAGTGAACCCCCAACACTGCTGTTTTCTTCCTTTATGCGTTGGTCAAATTAACCTTTGTGCTTCCTTACCTGTGAGCTGTGAGTGGTACCTCCATCCAGGGTGGCGTTCCTGTTTGTGCTGATACCCTTTCTCATGGTGTCTGAAATGATGCCCGGGGAGAGAACTCGCTCTGGACAGCCTCTCTCTAGGGCTCTTGATCTTACAAAACTGCCAAAGTGTGAGAAGTTACTCCTCTAAGCAGATTCAGGAGGCCGAGTGGAAGCCGAGCCCCAGCACAGACGCTGAAGGGTGTCCAGACAAAGAAACCTTCTTGCTTGCCTTATTGCTCACCATTCTAGTACAAAAGGCCCCCACAGTCTTCCTGACCTTCTCCAGGCAGGATCAATGATATCATTGTCCTCTCATTATCTCTTCGTCCCATTGTAAGTGTCTGATAACTCATTACAGTCTTTCTACTGCAAGTCCAGGCAATGGGGCTTTGGGGAGCGGGAAGCGCAGGGGTCAGCAGTGCCTAGGACCTTTATCTCCACTTAATTAAGTCTCCTGTCTTCCTGGCTGTACTTAATCTCATTTACAAATGAATGTTTACTCCACTCTCCTGCTGCTCTTCTCGGGATGCCGCTGACCAAAGCAGTTCCTGCGGAGTTTGTTAGCTCTCCTTTCTCCTCCCTGACCTTGCCACCCCATCTTTATTCCTGGCAGAGATTACCTCTCCCGTCCACACTTCTGCCTAGCATGGGTATGTAGGGCTGGGTCAGCAAGCGGGGACTCACATAACTGTTTAAACAGATGGAGAAGATCATCACACCCACAAGGAAGTAGAAAGATTCAGTAAATTGAAATTTATAACAAACATCTTCCATCTCCCTCAAATGAGCACCGTAGCGTAGAAGGAGAACCCGAGAGCCGAGGGTCCCAGGAGGGGGATTCTGGTTCTGTAGACTGTGGCTGCTTCTTGGGTCAATGATGTGGGCAAGTCACATGACCTTTCCTGAGCTCCGGACTCATCTGTAACGGACAAACGCGATACTCTATGATACACTACAAGGGCGTGTCTGTGTTTCCCAAGTGTGGCACTAGAAGATGGCCGCCAGCTAGCCACTCCTGGCGAATTCAGCTAAAACCATGTGTTTCCTCAGTCAGTGGCTCATTACTGGATGGACATGAAATGTTTTATTGTGGTCCAACAATCGGCATGGGGAAACCGAATTAAATGTGACACCTTTGCTAAGGTTTAGGAGGACCACACAGGTTCTGTGTGGGATATCTAGGGTGAATGGGGCCACTGTTAGAGGACAGTCACAGCCTTGAACTTCTGAGCTGTGGATGCTTCCCTGGCTCCTGGCAGGCATCTGATTGGCTGCTCCGCCTCCTGCCACAGGCCCACTGCTAAGTGTTTATTTACTTACATCTCATTTGCATTCCACTTCAAGGATGAAATGCCTCTTCTGAGAAGCCTGGGCTGTCAACTCCAGGCTCCTTTAATCATGATTTCAAGAGGCTCTCCCTACAGAAACAAGTAAGGTCAGATGGGCAAGCACGGATTATGGGTAGACTAGCAAGCAGCCTGACCCTTGAAAAGTACTGTCTCATAACATGCGTGTTTACTCAATTTAGAAAAAGAAAAACTTAGAGGTGGATATGTCATTTAAAAAAATATATATATTAAACTAGCTGGCCTCCTCACCCTCTGTAGTGCTACCCCTGACTGCCTCAAACGTTTCTCACTTACGCATACAACGCCTCACTCTGTGTCTTGTACGCCACTGCATGTGTGATGTAGACAAAGCACTATACTGACTCTGAAAACATAAAAGTGAATAAGAAATGGAACAGCCTTCAAGTCCTGAAAGTCTGGGTTGAATGTAACACACAGCCCCAGAGCATCGGGGTCTGTCTGTGTGAAGAGGGGCTGTCTTCAGGGCTGGTCTCAGGTCTACTTGCTGTGACAGCCCTTTAGCTGTAGAAGTAGGGGAGGAATTAGACCCACTCAGTGTGGTGGTTTGAAGAGGAATGGTCCCCATAGACCCAAGTGTTTGAAAGCTCGGCCCACAGAGAATGACACTATTAGGAGGTGTGGTCTTGCTGAAGTAGGTGTGGTTTTGTTGGAGGAAGTGGGTTACTGAGGGTGGGATTTGAGGTCTCTGAAGCTCAAGCCCAGCTTACCTAGTGTGACACAGTCTCCTTCTGTTGCCTGTGAATCGAGTGTAGAACTCCCAGCTCCTTCTCCAGCACCACGTCTGCCTGCATGCTGCCTTGCTTCCTGCGTGATGATGGACTAAGCCTCGGAAACTGTAAGCTGGCCTCCTCTATCTTTTCCTTTATGAGAGTTGCTGCGGCCATGGCGTCTCTTCATAGCAATAGTGAATCCTAACTAAGACACTCGCTGTGATAAATAATATCTAAAACCCACATGCATGTACACACACGCAGAAACAGATATAGATGCACAACAGAGGCAAACGCATGCATTTGCATACACATACAGACTTACACATGCGCATATGGGCTCCCACACAATGAGAACGCTATGACTCAAATACGACCCCCCCCCCTTAAACTCACGGTTTGATCACAAGTGGCGGTGTGACTCTCAGAGCTGAGTGAGTCATTAAATGTCTTTACCACAGGAGTGGGTGAACTCTGCACATCATCAAGTGGGAGTGAGTTTATTCTGGGTCTATATGTCATTGTAAAACAGGGCCTCCCTCTCCCCCCACTTCACACACACTGTCCTGAGCCTTTTCATTTCATACCGTAAAATGAGATGTCACAAGTCCCTTGTAGACACCACTGGAGTCCAGTACATTTTCTAGTCTCTAGTACTGTGGGCTAAAATAATGTTTTCCTTTTTAAATTTTTTATTTTTATTTATTTATTTTTAAGATTTCTAGTCTTTTTTTTCCTTTTATTTTTCATATAATATAGTCTTTGACCTTCCCCAACTTCTCTCACATCCTCAACTTCATGTTGACCCTCCTAAACACACACACACACACACACACACACACACACACACACTAGACTGGAGAGATGACTCAGAGGTTAAGAACATGGACTATTCTTCAAGAGGTCCTGAGTTCAATTCCCAGCAAATTAAAAAACACACACCAAAAAAATGAGAAAAACAAACTGAAAGAACCAATAAGAAAAAAATTAAGTAACTAAACAAAAATATCACACACTCACTCATACACACACACACACACACACACACACACACACACAAGCAGCAAGCCCATGAAGCCCGTTTTGTGTTAGCAGCTGCTCTTGGGCACGCTGCCTGTTCTGGAGTCCTGTAGCTCACATACCGGCTGATGCACTACTGGAGAAAATTGATTCCCCCCACTGCTATCAGTTGCAAGCAGCTTCTCAGCTAGACGGGGGAACTGTGTGTCTGCCTCCCCTCTCCACGCTGGGGTTCGTAGGGTTGAACCTGTGCAGGTCTGTCACCGTCTCTGTGAGTTTGTAAGTCTATCCGTCCTGTTGTGTCGGGAATGTACTGTTTCCTGGGAGTCATTCATCATCTCTTGTTCTTAAGATCTTTCAGCCTCCTCGTGCACACAGATCCCTGGGCCTTGAGGGGAGGAGTTTGATAAAGACACACCACTTAATGCTGACTGCTCCAAAGTCTCACTCTGCACTGTGTCAGATTATAGCTCTCCTTGTTAATTCACATCTATTGCGAGATACTTCTCTGATGAGGGCTGAGCAATGCTTTCATCTGCGGCCATAGAAATTTGTCATTAATAATCACTTTATTGCTATATTCCTTTTTCTTTTATAAATTATCTGACCTTAGGCATTTTACTATGCCATAGATTGGATATGAAAAAAGATCCCCCGAAAACCAACATATTGAAGGCTTGGTTCCCAGGTTTTAGTGGTACTGGGAGGTGCTGGAGATGGGGTCTCCATGGAGACTGCAGTGTTCACACAGGGTTTCCCCGTGCTGGCCTCCGTATTGGCCTGTGTGTAGGACACCAGTCACAGGGTATCAGCAATGCACCCTGCTCCAGCATGGCTTTGTTTGGACTCATGACAAGGAGTTGGAACAGTGGTAGAAGTAAAATAATAATAACAATAATAATAATAATAATAATAATAATAATAATAATAATAATAATAATAATAATGTGTGGTCTCCTTGTGGGCAAGTCTACTTTAGAGAAAGAAGGCTGACATATTGGAATTCTGAAAATGAAAAAAATAGATATGAAGTCTGGAGAAAGCCATGCCCTTTCTCTTTCAGGCAATATTTTCTTCATCTTCTTTTCTGATTGATCCAGGATGTGGTTTGGGATGCTCGGCTTTTACGCTGCTGCCTCTCACTGATGTTCTGAGGCATGCACTTGCGAGAGTACAGATAGACTTCTGCCATCCTGTGAGGTAAGCACTCCTTTCTTGTAGGGCCCCTTTAACCTTATGCTGCTGCTGGCGTCTGCAGGTACTGATGTAAAATCTGCCTCCCAGTGTCCCCCATTCTTTCGTCCCCCCAGTGCAAGGAGCAACACTACACAGAGAGCCTTACTCTGCTCTCCTGGATGCTGACCTGATGCCGGCGGCATGCTGGGCTGGCTGAAGGTAATCCTAAAAGAGGAGACACAAATCACGTGTGCTTCTTCAGATAACCTGAAGCTTTAACCGGGGAGCTTCTAGGATGTAAGAGAAGAGGCCGGGCAGCAGCACAGAGTCCTGTACATGTACCCAGACAAAAAGAAGTGGATACAAGGTATGTCAAAGGACAGCAGCTGATCAGTTCCTTTGACAAGATTCCAGTGGGCTTCGGAAACCTCAGGGGAGCTGAGAACCTGCCCCTCCCTCTGCAGCAAGGTGTCTGGGAAGCACCTCTTCTAAACAGAGGGTAGCCCAGCGGTAATGGCTAGACTGTGTCCTGAACGTCCTGCTGTGTTAGTCACTATGAACTCAATTTCTCTATTGCGCTATGTAATTGGCTACTAGTTACAAAAATGGGAGTGCAATTGATTTTTGTATGTTTTTATTTTCTATGGCCATCTTCCTAACATCCCAGAAAAGAACCCCTGGGCCTGAAGGGCTGAAGTCCTTTTGATTTCCTAACACTCTAAATGGAACCTTCTGTTTCCTCGGTGACTAACTGGTATTGATTTTTAAGCCACTGATCTGTCTGACAATAACTAGTTGCTCATTTCTGCACCTTGGATTTTTGTCTTGCCCGGTAAGATACACAGTCAGATACGTGTGGCATTGACCCCAGGTGACTTCTCAGCAGTTAAAACTAAGTCTGGTACCCAGGGAAGCAAAGGGCCCTCACGAGCGAGGTCCTAGTGTAGGAGAGTCCCTTCTAAGTCTGGATGTAGAAGTGTCTATTTGTAATTCCATGGTGATCACCTCACATGGTTAGAGTAAAGCAGAGATAGCCTCAGAGGAAGCTGTCATCCTTCTAGGTCTGGACGTAGAAGTGTCTACAGAGTCATCTGTAATTCCATGGTGACCACCTCACACGTCTAGAGTGAAGTAGAGACAGCCTCAGAGACAAAAAGAAGACAAACTTTGTCTCTTGTATTCCAGATGCTGCCAGGAGTTTAGGGCCAGGCAGGCAGAGCCGAGTACAAACAGGCTGGAATGGGGGAGCAATGGAGACAGAGGTGCTGCGGGCTCTATGCCTGGGCAGGCACGTCAGGAAGTGGGGTGCAAGACTGCACAGAGCAGTCCAACCTCAGTCTTGACTCTCCGGAGTCCATTCACAGAGAGCTTGTGACTCAAAGACGAAGAATGGATGAGACTGTTCATAGCAGTCACTGTGTGGTGAAAGTCGTGCACATCAATAGCATGTAAGCATATCAATAGCATATAAGCATATCATCAATAACATGTAAGCAGATCAATAGCATGTAAGCAGATCAATTGCATGTAAGCAGATCAATTGCATGTAAACAGATCAATAGCATCTAAACAGATCAATAGTATGTAAACAAATCAATAGCATGTAAACAGATCAATAGCATGTAAGCAGATCAATTGCATGTAAACAGATCAATAGCATGTAAACAAATCAATAGCATGTAAGCAGATCAATTGCATGTAAACAGATCAATAGCAAGTAAGCAGATCAACAGCCTTAATCATCCTGGCCATAGCTCTTGCAACACTTCTCTGTATTTTAATCTACTGAAATTTTGCAGACGGGTCATTACAAGGTGGGCTGCTGTGCACTATTGTTTTATAAACTGACTTTTAGGAGAGCGGACAGAGGAACCTGTTTCACCATCCCTTCTTCTACTCACTCTGTTAAGCTCTGTTCTCATTTGTCCTATGGATTATCTGTATGGGAAAAGGAGCTGGCTTTCCCAGTGTGTTGAGAAAATCAATTTGAATTTATACTTTAATTGGTTAAAGTTGAGAGTAACACTAATGATTTTTTTAATATTCGACCTTCCTTCAATCCCTGTAGTGAATGCATTGCAGACGCACTAATTACATGTCTAAACAAACTTGAGCTCAGTTTTCTGATGTTTTCCAGTTATTTATTTTAATGCTTTTGAGATTCTCTAAATTTTTATTTACTATGTGAAAAGTTCACTCAAATATGTAATGTGTCTCGGCCATACCCATCCCTGTATTATCCAGGGTTCTCCAGGTAACAGAACGTCTGCAATGAATCTCTCTATATATACAGAAAGGGGATTTATTAGGATGACTTACAGGCTGTGGTCCAGCTAATCCAGCAATGGCTGGCTTTGAATGGAAAGTCTGAGATTCCAGCAGCTGCTCAGTCCACACGGCTGCATGTCTTATCCAATCTTCAATATACACTGGACCCCCAAAGAAGGAGGCTCTGATGCAGTGGAGGAATGGACTTGCTAGCATATTGAGAGCAAGCAAAAGTTTACATTCTTCTGTCCTTATAGAGGCTTCCAGCAGAAGATGTGGCCCAAATTAGATCTGGATAAAGAACCTGGGTTAAAGGTGTATCTTCCCAACTCAAAGGTTCAGGTTAGTAGGAGATCTCACACTTCAAATTAAGCAGAAATCCCTCACAGGTGTGCCCTCCTTGTTTAGGTTTTAGCTAATTCCAGATGTAGTCATGTTTATAACCAAGAATAGCCATCACAATCCCTCACTTCCCACTCCAGCTGTTCCTAGGAACCCCATCCGTCCCAATTCCATGTGTTTGTTTATTTATTTTCTCTTAATCCTCAGAGCTCAATTAGTGCTCTCCATATGCTCCTGGGATCCCACTGAAACATGGGAAACCTACCAGTGAAGAACAGAAATTCTTCCCCCCTCAGTAGCCTCTGATGGTCAATAGTTCCTCAGCAAGGGGTGGAATCTTGGGAGCCCCTCCCCAGTCCATGCTGGGATTTTAAACTGGTTTGAACTTGTACAGGCCTTGTGTAGATAACCAGAATCATGTATGCAATAGCCTTGCCACTTCCAGAGGATAGCATTTTTCTGGCTCTTACATTTTTCCGGCTCTTATATTTTTCCTTCCTTTGTCCCACATGTCCCCTGAGCTTTGGGTGGGGAGGCATTGATGTCCCATGTGTGGCTGAGCACCCGCGGTTTCTTACTTTTGTGTCTCTGCATCATCCACCAGCCATATGAGATGCTGACGAATGGGTGTAACTATCCCACCCATGTTTGAGATCAGCATAGACTTTAAACTGCTGGACAAGAATTCTCGGCTCAGCTACCCTTTATGCTGGGTGTTGTTCAAATCATCTGTCTTCAATAACTTTTCCATTTGATTGCGGTTTTATAGTGCCGATTTCATCCCTGGTAGGGCTACTCGATTTAAATCAAATATTTAACAACAGCTTAATCACTTCACAGAGGTTTATATTCATTCTGTGCAGAGGTGACTTTAAGAAATTACTTTGCAGGGACGTGGTACTGAAGTGCTTTGTGTCTGGAGGGTTTGTTTTGTTTCTGATGACAACACAGAGACCTTGGCTCTCCTTTGACTGCCACCTCCCCTGCCCATCCATACTCACACTTTTCTATTTCTTGTGTTTGTGCCTTCAGCAGACATATTCGTCTCATGCATTGTCCAGTATCCGCTCATTTTCACTCTTCAGCTTGGCTTTGTGTTCTGACAACTCCATTTAGTCAGGTGCCCGTGTCTCCATCCCGTAATTGCCAAGGCTCTTCTGCATCTTCATTCTGTATTAGCCCCAGAGAATATTTTAAATTATTTATTTCTAATCGTGTGTGTGTGTGTGTGTGTGTGCCTTTTAGAGTGTATGCCATGCCTATGCATTGCCTGTCGAGGCCGGAAGTCACCACAGAGTCCCGGTAGCTGGAGTTGAAGGTGGTTGTGAGCCAGATCATGTGAGTTGTGAAAGCTGTGAATTGGATCATGAAGAACGACAAGAAAGCTAGGCAGGACTGGCTGCGTGGTAATACTCCAGCCACGCTCCTGGTGGGGTTCACCTTCTGTGCCGTGTGTGTCCTCTCTACCTTGAATGCATTAGCCTCTACTGTGGACAGGCATTGCCCTGTGGACAGGCAATTACCACAGGCATTGGGTAAACAGTCAAGCAGTAGACTCCTGTGATTGCACTGAGGGCAGGATAATTATTGCCTTCAATTTACAGGCAAGGAAATAGAACCCAAGAGGTCCTATAAATGTCAGGTTACAGAACCACTTACGGAAGGACTCACGTTCAAGGCCAGCAAGTGGCAGGTCCTCACCACCAGTGGCACCCAACCCCAGCCCTGCCTACTGGCAGCTTGTGTTCTAGCCTGGGATTAGCAGGACGCCTCTTCCAGGGTTGTGACCTATATCTCCAGTGAGTTCCGTCTGCTTCTTCCAAAGTCCCTTCCACTGTGCTGGTTTGAAGTCTAACAAGACTGGGTGCCCACAGTGCCAGCCTCTGTGCTCCATAGGAAGACTGTCTCCCTTTCGTGATATAAGCTGTGTCTAGCAATACAGGGCTTTAGGCTCAGCCACTTGGAAGATCATGAGATCAAGACCTATCCGGACTACAGAGTTCAAAACTAGCATGAGTAACAATGAGATTCTGTCTCATAATAAAGAACTAACAGTGTACCATCTGGTGTAGAATGACTACCTAACATACAGGGATGCATGCGGGTGTGGACGTGGTACACAGTATACATGTGGACGTGGACATGACACACGGTATGTATGCGGGTGTGGACGTGGTACACAGTATACACGTGGGTGTGGACGTGGTACAACGTATGCATGCATGTGTGAACATGGTACAAAGAGGCAGCAGGCTCTGCATTGCTGCAAAAGGAGATCATCCCACATGGGAATGGTGTGTGGATCAGAAGATGTCACATCTCCCGTTCTGTGCATGTTCTTGTGAACGGATAGGCCACGCAGGGCATTTCATCAAGTATTGCTCTCTGTGATCTGGTCTCACCCAGTTGCTAGCACTCGGCCCAGCATCTGTGAGAATAAAGCTAATAGTTGAGTGTACTTCCCTCTGCTTCTGTGAATGTGTGCTTTGTCAGCCTGTTTGAGTGGGGATTTTATTGTGTTCGCAAGCCCTTCAGCATCCCTGCAAGTGGAATTCACCGCTAATCCACCCAGGTCTGCTCTCCGATATTTTATCCCCCTTCTTTTCCTGCATTGTCTCTGAATTTTTCCTTTTTCTTATTTTATAGCATCTGTACCTGCCGAAGATTGCGTAAGGATTCCAACTGATCTACCGTGCCAGGACTGGTTAGATAACTTGATGGTATTCATGGCTGCGTTGTTTTTTAGTCCCGTTTTCTCATTTGCACCTTTTAACTATTTTTGATGGCTGTCTACACCCAGGGATATCGACCCACCTGGGAAGTGAGATCAAGTTCACACAACATTTGCTGAAGGGAACATGTGTTCCCTCCATGAATATGCAATGTGATTTAAGCATACATTATAGACACCTTTAAAATATAGCATTATTTTAAATTGAATGGCTGACTTAGGTACCTTTCTTGCAGATATTTATAATCTCATTGCTTTCTGTAGCAAACAACACAACATTATATTTCATTTATTTGGTGATTCCATAATTGTTTTTTTTTATAGATGGTCACTTTTATTTGAAGAACCTAGAACTGACATAGCTACTGTGTTTACTCGGCAAGGTCAAAGTATCATCTGTTTAGGCAGATGATATTTTTCTTTGGATTTGAAAATGTATTTAGATTTAAATGTATCTCTGTGTGTGGATGTACCTGTGATGTGCACACGATATGGCATATGTCTGGAGCACAGGAGACAGTCCTTAAATATAAAGACACTAGTTCGCATTGTCTGCATTAACAACCACAAAGAGCCACTTGGGGTTCAAATATGAACTGAGTCAGTCAATGTCATTCCTGATAGCCCACTAGAACACACAAGCACCAATCATAAATGAGGAGCATAGCATTCTATCCACCGCAAGTGTATGACACTTTTCCATTACTGTGGTAAACCTTCATGAGAAAGGCAGCTTCAGGACAGGGAGGCATGGCAGCCAAGCAGGAAGCACCAAGCAGGCAGAGGACTAGAAGTTGCTCATGGCTTTTCATCTCAAAGCCCATCCACAGGGATGCGCTCCTCCAGCAAGGTCAGAGCACCTAAACCTCACTATAAAAGCATCACCAACTGGGGACCAAGTGTTCAAATGCTCAAGAGTATGGGGAAAATTGTCATTCAAACCACCACAATGAGGGGTGATTAAGCCTAGAGTGTCAGTTTCACAGAATAGCTGGGAAAAAGCAAAGAGGATTACAGAGGCAAAGACTTATAGAAATCAGCAGAGGCAGCAGGGCACTGCAGGCTGGGTGCCTGATGTAGAGCTCTGATTCCAAAGGGAAGGAGGTACATGATCAGGAAGGAGGGTGATTCCCCAAGCTTCGGCCAGGGGAAGAAACTGACCAGAAGAGTAGCTGACCTTTTATTCTCCCCTGGATTGCCCTACAGGGAGGGGCAGCAGGTGCTGGAAAAAAGCGCTAGAGCCTAACAGTAGTGAAAAGGACCTTCATTCTGACCCTGTGCTGGGAAGAAGGGCTTCAGTAAAGCCAAGGTCAACTTCAAGCAATATAAAGGCGTCTGTGGATTTGTGGTCAAAGTGGGAGCTGGTTAGTGAACGGAACGTCGTCAGAAGGAGGCTCGTGTATGGGGAGCATTCTTATGAAGGGCACCTAGCATGTAGAGATCCAGGTTGAGTGTGGTGGTTTGAATGAGAATGACCTTCATAATAAGGTCATACATTTGAATGCTTGGTCCCCAGTTGATAGAACTGTTTAGGAAGGATTTGGAGGTCTGACCTTGTTGGAGGAGGTGTGTCACTGGGGACAGGCTTTGAGGTTTCAGAAGCCCACTCTGTTTGCAGTTAATGCTCTGTCTGCTTGTGTTTGTGGCTCAGATGTGAGTTCTCACTGCTGCTCCAGTGCTATGCCTGCTGGAATGTCATGATGGTCCTGGACTCATTCCCTGCAATTATCAACTCTCATTAATGCTTTCTTTGACCTATTACCTTGGTCACAGTACATCTTTAAAGCTGTAGAACAGTAACTGGGTGTTGATAAGGAACTCGATCACCAAGAATGGAAGAGCCATTCACACTGACTCAACAGCATCAGTGCTCAAACTGGGTGAGGAAGCTTGAACTGAGAAGGAGGCTCAGAGGAATTTGACTTCCAGCTGGTCAAGGATGGAAACCTTTGATCTGTTGCTATGGTGATAGGTTGACTAGGATCTAGGAGGGAGGTATATATGGCTTAGCTTGTTGCCTCTTCTTTGGTAAACCCATTGATGATGTAAATAAAACTGTGTCTTTTCATACCAGTAATTCTAGAACTATGTGTTCATTGCGTACTCTATAAATGGTAACATACACTTTTCAGACAGGACTGATGTCCTAGTAGTAGATCTGTCTGTAGTGCAGTATTGCTGTCCACGAATACAAAGTTCAGTCAGCAATAACACATGACGTTAGCTTTAGACAAATGCACCTTGGTGATATATGAAGCAAATGATTGGATAGCTGGGCATGGGGAACACACCAGCTCTGCCCTCTATAGCTTTCCATTAGTCTAAAACCATTCCAAACTAAAAGGCTTGGTGTTTGAAGATGTATAAAATGTGTTAAGCACTCAGCATCCGGTCCACACAGCAAGTCTCCATTTAAAGCACTTAGCATCAAATCTGCACAATAAATCTTAGTTGTTGTTAGAGGAAAAACTAGAAGAATAAATACAAGAAGTCTACTTAAGCTTGGTGAGTACTTGCTCTGATTTTGAGTTGGAGCCATGTTGGAACCCTGTGTTGGAGGAGGTCCAGGTTGTGCTGTGCTGTGGAGAAAAGAATGGGTGTTCTCAACATTTTGGAAATGGTATAAAATAGTTCCCCCTTTGAGCAGCAGGTCCCATGCCTGTTTGTAAGTGGGTTCAGAGGTTGGGGATCTGCTCCAGGACACTGCAGTACTTAAAGCAACATGTTCTGAGTACAGGGTCATTAGACCACATTAGTGACCAGGATGTAAGGAGGAATTGGTGGGGACAGGGAAATAGATAGAGGAAGACTCGAAGGCCAGCCACAGGAGAGAGGAACATCAGACTCTGGGTAAAGTACCTCGTGCAATGGAGTAGACAGAGTCAGCACTCAGAGATGAGAAGAAATGATACTCACAGGGGCCAGAACAGGATTTTACACTGATGGGTTGGGAAGGCCTGTAGGGGAGGCTATGGACCTGTAGGAATGGAGATTCCTTGTTACAGGTTGGCCAGGAATTTAATTCCAAAACTTAGAGAGAAAGGGAAGAGGAGAAGGAACTAGCTGGATGAAGTGAGAGCTATGGAAACCATTGTCATCAACTACTGGTGTTTACACGGAGAATGAGGAAGGAGGCCAGAATGGCAGGAACAAGGCTGAAGTCTCTCGACTTCGGACCTTCCTGTAGATGGCAGGGGAGTGGGTGGTAGTCATGGAGATGACAGAAACAATGGTTCCAGGCAGTCCTATCAATAGCATGACCTGGATTAAGGGGCTGGAAGTGGAGTAAGGCTGGATAGACATGCATCTGCTGGTGGATGGGGATCAGGGGAGAGCTGTGGGCCCTGGGGATCCGCAAGGCCAGAAGAACAGGAGCTCTAGCCATAAAGCATAGAAATAAAAAACCAAAGTGTCCGCTGGGCCAAGAAAGCAATGAGCGCCCGGGTGGCTTTCGGTGCCATTCTTGAGATAAATTCTATCAGAAGACAGTCCAGCTGAAACCCGACATGACCTGTTGATACTGAGGCTGATCCTGCTGATCTGTTGGTGGGAGAAGAGAAGTTAGGGTTGTGGTTAAGCCCCTGCTGTTAGGAACTGAGGAGGAGGGATGGGGGAGCAATAGTAGGGTTTCCAAGGCAACAGAGATGGTAACTACTGAGGTTTCACTGTTGGTCTTTGCATCCACTGATAATGGTGCTGTGGATGAATGTTTAACTGCGGTGATCAAAAGCCAATCTAGGTCAAGTGTGGCGATTTGGGTTCCAATTCTCTCCGCATGCTCAAGGTCAGCTTGTATTTGCCCAAGTGACACAAACAGGGTTTTCTAGGAACCCAGGGGCAGTTGATGGAGCATGCACACCCAAGGGCTGCCTTTGACCTACTTTCTTCCATTTGACTGCGGGTATGCTTTCATTACGTTGTGTAAATAAGGAGCTGGGTAGTTTCCCACCTCTAAGCTGTGCAATACAACTTTGCAGACGTGAGGTTGCTCTCTGCTGCTATCTGGATATTATCTGAAGTTATCGCCTGTTGACATCTCAGAGCTTACAAAATGGTGATCATCTGTAGACCCAGGAATGAATCTCTATGGCTCTTTTCAAGGGTACATTTAGCAAACCCTGATTCACGACTGTGGTGGTTGAATAAGTATCTTGTCTAATTCACCTGCAGGTGATGTAGTTAACTGAGACCATCCAGAGCCAAAGGATAAGCAGAAACCGTCCTCGGTTCTTTCTGAGCGCTCAACATAAAGGCTAAACCCGCAGCTTGGAGGCACTTGCTAATAGGCTTGTTTTCTCCTGCTGAATTGCACAGGGCATCCTGCATTTGCAGCCGCTTGAAACTGCAGGGACACATGCAGCGCAGGGATGAGCATTTTGGCGTCAGCGTCGATGGTGATCGCTGCTGCGAGGTGAAACTATGTGTATGTGTCACAAACCTGACAGCTGAGTCCAGTCAGCGAAAATGTCATCAGAACTCTGCAGTTTCTTCTTTTTTTATAGCAAAATGCAGAAAGAATGCTACCTGCTGTAAAGACACCTGATGGATCAGTGATGCCATCTTCCCGTCAGGCAGGCTGACCCTGCTGGTGACACCTGATGCTGCACTGGAGGCTAGGGTACTTGCTTGGGGCCCCAGCAGCATCCTACCAGCCCCCAAACTGCTCTTTAAATGTGCTTCCTATCTTTGATGGTAAGAGCAGGATGAGCAGAGCTTACACCTGAGGTTGGTTTGGAGTACCATTCCCCTACTGTCTCAGAGCCCAGTGGTCTGTATCTCCCCTCCCTGATTCCTCTTGCTGTGACTCAGCTGCAGACATCTGTGGAAAAGCAGATCGTGTGCACTCTGTATGAAGGGACTGTGCTGTGGTTTCTGATCAGGCATGAGGAAATACCGCAGTTCCTGCTCAGATGTT
The DNA here is from genome assembly GCF_014885135.2 of Alexandromys fortis. Lineage (NCBI taxonomy): Eukaryota > Metazoa > Chordata > Mammalia > Rodentia > Cricetidae > Alexandromys > Alexandromys fortis. The sequence continues at coordinate 1,684,261 of NW_026067929.1, forward strand.
CCTATGCGTCCATTGCAGCCTTTGTCCCTGGGAGAGATCAGCAGAGGATACTAGTGACAGCTCTTGGAGCTGAGGAACTCATGGGAACAAAATCCTAGCTAGGACAGAGATAGGAAGCTCTGGGAGGAGGCCAGTAGTCAAAGGAGCCGTTGTGTAAGTCTCCACCAAGACCCTGCTGAGTAGGGATTCCTGAGGGGGCTTCGTCCACTGAGAACACTTCCATGCGGGCGATGAGCAAAGACAAAGGTGGATCGGGTGCCTGAGCTGGGTCCACTCACTCCGACTCCTCCCCCTCTTTCTAATCAAGTAAAACCTCCTAATTATAGCTAAGTGCATCTACTCAGGGACTTTGGGGCCACCTCCTCCCTGGTGGCAGGTATATTGCTAGAGGAATCATAAGAAGCCCCATAAGGTAGAGCCAGGTCTAAGTTGTCAAGGTTTGTCAAGGTTTGAAGGAACAGTTAGTACCTTTATCACTATTCCTGACATTGATTTATGAGTATGCTCCCTTGCTGTCTCTTCGTGCAGGTCCAGAGGAATCAATTACCACCTTGGTCTGGTCTGAGGAGAGCCATAGACGGGTACAGCCAATGAAGTGACTGTCCTCACACCCTGGTCAGCAGACACCTTTAACAAAAGCCACACAAACAGAACAGTGAGCACTTTTGGTATTTTACAGGCTTCAGGAGAAAAACCACAAGACAAAACTACAGTTGAAAATCCTTTGGATGTGTGAGTATGACAAGCCACTTAAAACGGAAGATCATATCACTACACCTCTGTGCTGTCTCGGTGGCCACTAAATAAGGAAATGATTCCAGTTGAGCTTAAGTCAACTCTTTTTCTGGTTTATAAAAAAATTCTAATTTTCCTTGAATGTGTCTGTCACTGAAGACGTGCAAAAGATTGGATGCACGCTGATGGCTAATCAGGGAAGTTCCATTGTGTGCAATAACTCCACCAGAAATTCACAACCAAATTTAAAAAGACTTTTTAAAAAAAGCACATATTTTGATCATGAAATTGTTTCCTCTTCGACATAAAATAAACGTAAGAATTTAATCTCAAAAGGAATCACATATATTCTAAACTGTAAACACGCAAGTGTTGGTCGCAGCATTCTTCAAAAGTGAAGCAAGAAATAATGTCTGGAGCTATCAAGATGGCAAAATACACAGTGATGCACCATGACGAATGTTAGAAGTTGCACCGTGGAAGACAACAGGAACAAGGCTCAGCTCAGTTCACATTCTTAATGAAGTGTTCGTCATCTAAAGGTGATGTAACTTTAGCCACCATCCAGTCTGGAGCCTTCAGGAAAAAATGTGTATATAATCAAAGAAAATGGATTGTTTTTAAAAACAATTATTTGAAGTGCTTAATGATTATGTTTTATTTTTTTTCTTTCTTGTACTTTCTTAATTTCCTCAGGTTTATAGTCTGTATGCAGTGCTGATCAGTAATCCTTATGCCAAAGCCAAGTATTATGCATAGTATTTGCCTAGCATTTACTGACGTTTGGCAGCTTTCTAAGTGATTGTGGAGTTTAATTCCAGCAGACACATAGAGGGCACAATTCTTCTTCTTCTGGAGCATGGGCATACCCCTTCAAACCATCCACATCAAGACAGCAGCATGGCTGTCATTGCAGAATGTGCCGTCCTGTCCCTCCCCGGGTAGGCTCCTCCCCAACTCCCCAGCTCTGACACACCTCCGTATCTAAGCAACCGGCAACCTTTCCATCACGCTTTCACTGCAACCAAGTATGTATTTTCTATGATTTCACATGAATAGAATCAGTTCTATTGACTGGCAACTATCATGCAGGCCAAACGATTTTTATTCTACATTCTGAGAAATTCCAGGAGGCTTGCAATGTTTCACTGCACAAAAGAGGGAGTTTGCCTCTCTATCCCCCTGTGGGTGCGATTTGGACTGCTTCCAGCTTTTGCTTGTTAACTAAGCCAATAACAACATGTGACTTTGTGTACCTGCCACTCTTTATGAAAATGTCTAAGAGTGGACTGATAGACCCACAGAAAGTTCTTTATCCTGTGCAGAAGGTTCCAACTTTGGTTCTAAAGGACCCAGGCTGTGTTTGTGCCGCCCACAGAACTCAAGCCGTTTCACCTTAGATGGTACTTGAAATGCCCACACTTTAGATGTCAGCCATTCTAACGTAAGCGTCACAACACCTGCCCCCTTCTCTATCGGAATCGGACCCAGGGCCTCGCAAACCACATCCCAGACCTCTCACATTGGCTTGAATTTGAATTCGGCTAATGGCTGAATCAAGTGGAAAATTGATTTACCATCCATATATCTTTCTGAAGTGCCTGCTGGGTAGGAAGGGAATATTCTACTATCCTGTGTGATCAGAATCATTCCAACACCAGACAGAAGCGACAGGAAGAGATGGCTGCAGGGCAGCACCACTCAAAGCATCCTTTTGTCAGTGATCGTCTAATGATACACCTGCGTCATGAGCTAGCATGCTGGCTCACGCCTGGAATCCAAGCATCCAGGAGACTGAGTCATGAGAATCGCTGAGTTGAATATCAGTCTCCACTATACAACGACTTCCAGGCCAGTCTGAGGTAGAGTATAAGACCTAGTTCTCAACATCAGGAACAATTAAGGCTCATTTCAGAAAATCATTCTTAAAAATATGTTTTTAATTGAACTAGGATTGCATGACTTTTCCCCTTACCTTTTTTTTATGGTTTATTTAGCTTTATTTTATGTGCATTAGTGTGAAGGTGTCAGATCTCCTGGGACTGGATTTTCAGCCAGTTGTGAGCTGCCATGTGGGTGCTGGGAATTGAACCCGGGTCCTTGGGAAGAGCAGTCAATGCTCTTAACCGCTGAGCCATCTCTCCAGCCCCCCTCCCCTTACCTTTCAATCCAGTCTTTGCTAACTGCTCTCTCCTCAAACTCTTTCTACCCCCCCACACTCTCAGGTTGATAGCTTCATTTTGATTATTATAGTATATAATTATTTGATTATATACATACATATGTATGTGTGCTCGCACACACACAATCTGATGAGTCTCTTTTCTGGTATGATTTCAGAGCTGAACACTCTGCACTGTACCACCAATAAGTGTGTTCACCCATGGGAGAGGCTGATTCTCCTTCTCTGAGCAGCCATTAGTTCCCTACAGTTTGCTGTTTAGAGGTGGGACCACATGAAATTTCCCTTCCGTTCTAACACAGCCACTATTAAAATTGCTATCGCTCTGGCCTTGTTTCTGTAGCCACTTCTAGAAGAGACTGTTTCCCAGGCAAAATCCTGGTATTGGGCTTTTATAATCTTTCTTCATACCTTTTGAAATGTTTCCTGAGCCATAGGAATTCAAGGTTTACTTAAAACCAGCCCTGTTATGAAACTGAGAAAGAAAAACTATGTAACAGAAATGAACACTGGGAGAACGCCACCATTTATTCCTCAGAAGCTAGGGGGTGAACTAAGACTGATGAAGCTGCATCTACCAAGACACTGCCGAGGGCACCCTGCTTCCTGGAGGGCTGCTGTGCTTCTCCTGGTACCCTCTGCTGCCCCTCAGCCGGCCAGCGTTGTGCTGGTGGCTGGAGACCGTGGAACAAAGCCAGAGAAGGAAATAAAGTCTGATGGCAGAGGAAGGACTGCTCTCCTCATCTGAGCATCAGGTGTTGGTAGGAATGGAAATCCTGGAAATGTACCAGAGAACCTGGGGAGTAAACAAAGAAGTTTAATAAAAAACCTGCATACATACGCTCCATTTACAGCCCATGCAGTTTCTCTAAAGGAAACAAAAGCAGTCACAATTTAGAATTAAAAAAAACATGTTTACAAATAACATTGCCAAAATGAGAAGGAGGATAAATCATATTGAAGGTGTAAGTTCCCACAAAATGGAAACTAGAAACCACCGAGGAAGTTCTAAAAATCTTGATGTTAGATGTCAGTTCTTGATATCAAAGCACAGCTCTACAGATTTTACTTAATTTCATAGAATTCTAAGTAACCTTTCTGTTTGTAGAGATTGACATGACAATTCTAAATATTATGGAGAGCTTCCAAAGACCCAGAAGTACAAATACACCTTGTCTTTAAAGATCAGAAGTAGCCGGGCGTGGTGGTGCACACATTAATCGCTGCACTCAGGATGCAGAAGCAGGGAAAACGCTGAAGTTAAGGCTGTCGTAGTCTACGTAGTGAGTTCCAGGACAGCCAAGGCTGCACAGTGAGACCCTGTCTCAAAAACCAAAAGAATAAAGTGAAGAAGTAAAGCTAGATTTCCTAAGACATGCTGCAGAGCTGCACAGGTTAAGACAGTACCTTATTGCTGTAAAGTCATATTTATAGACCAGTGGAACAGATCAGAGTCCAGAAGTGGGGTCACGGGCCCACAGGTGTGTGGGTATCCCCATCCCGACAGAGGTGCAATGCTGTCTCAGTAGAGAATGGGCAGTGTAGTCTCAAACATCTGGAGACAGTGACATGGAAAAGGAAAATAAGTTCTTTCAAATTTTGCTTCGAATCAAAAACTGAACCCTAACGAATTTTAAGTTTATCAGTAAACCCTATCACCCCCGATCCCCCGATCTCTTACCCCTTCCCACTTTTTGTTTGTTGTTCCAGGTAATACTAATATTAGTGTGTATATTGTACATTAAATATAGGCACAATTTTCTGAACTATGACCCCAGAAACTTAACTAACAAAGACAAATTAATAGAATTTACTTCATAAAATCAAACCATAGTGTTGGGACCATTTGGAGTCCTGGCCTCCAGCTGCTCTTCCCTGCTAGAGATCTTTACTTTCCTTCTGATTTGAGTTACTGAAAGCTGTGTCAAAGTTGTTTACCAGCTCTGCTTCACGAGCGAGCACGTGTTGCCTTGACCTTGAGAATCAGAGGATAAGGTTTTCACCTGTTGGCTCACCTGACAGTTGGGTATATGTACCTCTGAGGCGCTATTGAATGAAGGGCTTCTTACCAGTGACTAGAGTTCTGTGTCTCTGTCTGTGTGTGTGTTTGTGTGTTTCAACCTCCAGCCCCTTGCCTGAAGCTTGGAAGCTCGTGAACTGTCTGGAAGCATATAGAGAGTAGACAGGCATTGTGCGCTGCACCATAGTGTTCTGAAAGGCTCCTAGGAAAGGAAAAGGCATGGCCCAGCCTGGGAGAAACTGTTTACCAACATCACGTCGCATAAAGTCTTCACGACCAGACAGGTAACCGACTTTGTAAATTCAACAACAAAGTAATCCAAGTCTTGAACAGCCTGGCGCTTACATCTTACATCAATTCAGCAAACATAGATGATTATTTCCTCAGTTTCCTCATATTTGGCTACTCTTTGGGATCAGAAGTAAGAGTCTGCATGAATCCTTAATGCTCGAGAAGTTGGAGATGGGACATTTGCTGAAAATTCTCTCCTTTAATCTAGAGAAAATGTCAGAATGCAAACCAGACAGTCTGTGCCTGCGCTCTGACTCACTGATGGGTTTCCTGAGTTCCAGAATGTAAGACCTGATCCAAATAAAATGTGATTTAATCCCTCGGGGCAGCTCGTGTGCACCGCACACTCATACCAAGATTGCAGACAAGAGTAAGGCCGTGGAGTGGAGGAATGTGGTGAAGGACTGGCCCTGGGGTCATGGGAACATTACTGTAACAGCAGCCCTGAAAGACCCACTCGGGTTCTGAGGTCAATGAAGGGGAAAGGTAAGCTGAGGGGCCTTGGACATGACTATAGAGTTGTCTCTATCAACTAGATGACAGTGATTTCTACTGACGGATGCAACAGCTTCAAAAAAGCCAAAAGGGAGCAAATGGGAACTGTGGGGGCTCTGTGAGAGGGAGTGGTGGGGGCTGCAGGGCTGTGAGGGGAGCAGTGGTGGCTGCAGGACTCTGTGAGAGGAGCAGGGGGGATGCTCCATATATCTTTTTCAGAAAAGCAACATGACTTTAACCTCCTGAGTCTGCCTTCTTACCCTCTTGTTTAGCCATGTCCAACACATGCGCTTCCATAGAGTATTGTGTATTTTTATAAATTACAGATGCATATATGAATCTTTGTCTGTAATTAAGCATAATGGATGACATCTATATTACCCTCTTGTTTAGCCATGTCCAACACATGCGCTTCCATAGAGTATTGTGTATTTTTATAAATTACAGATGCATATATGAATCTTTGTCTGTAATTAAGCATAATGGATGACATCTATAAGTATGGATATATATGAGTTATAAATATAGGTCTATAAAATCTATGTGCAATGCAATCCCTATATCAATATACCTCTGTACATATATATATATACATATATATATATATACATGTATTTATTGTCTGTGCACACACACACATACAATTTATGATACAGGTATTTCATGCCATGTCCTCGCTGGTATGCTACTCCCACGCACACATAGGTACACACACTCTCTCTCCCCTCTCTCTATTGAAGTTTAATTTTCTCTATACTTTTTTGTCTCTATTGAACCTCATTGAATAGATGTCTATATGAATAATGTTTAAGTTTTCCACGATGAACAATAAATTTTCCTGCAGTAATCTTTGAAGTTTCCAAGAAGAAGATGGGACCCCACAACAATGACTCCCATCTGATGGATATGATATCATGATGCTTAGCGCTACTGTAAGACTGGTTTGGGGTACCAGCTGTTCAAGACAGTTCCAACTTAGTTGGTTGAAATGGTGCACTTTCTTACAATGTTCCAGTCAGAACTTCAAACAGGAACCTCAGAAAAAAAAAAAACCCTATTGACTACTCAGAGACTATTTACAATTATGCCAGACAGTAATCTTGAAATTTAACCATCATTTTATTTTCACAGGATCCCATAGAAAGAACATTGCCCCCATGACAACTGGAAGTAATTCTAGGAGACGACATCCCTTCTCCTAACAAAGTTTGTCCTCAGGGTTAGGGATATCAATTAGGGGTTGATTATCAATGATATAGGTTGGGGATTGGGGTGGAAATTTTGTAGGCTCAGGGATCTCACTTGAAAAAAAAAGGAAATTGGATGAAATAATAGGGAGATTAGTGTGAGCTTACTCACACTAAAATAATGAGTAATAAAGTGAATACTTGTAAGCTATTATTTATAATTTACATTGGTAGAGATTCTTGTTGATACAAATTTAAATTATATTTGTTATATTGAATATGCTCCTATTTCTGTTTATAATATTTGTACACCTATACAAATGTGTCATATGCATACATGTTTCTACCTCTGTTTAAGACATTTTATATATTGATACAATTTTAGGATATATTTATCATATTGCATTATACATTTCTAGCCTTGATTAAGATAATTATATATTGTTTACATTTTGAGGTCATTGTCCTCATTTGCTGCACAGTTGTTTAAAGATTGTTTAATATTCTAATGTTAAGTTTTAATCTTTAAGCTATACAGGTATTAAGTATTATAGGTCAATAGTCATTCATGTTTATCATGCTTATAGTTAGACTAATCAGGTTCTTTACATACATGGAGATTGTTTTCTATATAATAGGTAATCTTCAACCACTTCAAAGAACCATAGAACATGGCATTTAAATATCTTAGCATTCTGTTGACATGAGGCCTGGTTGCTCCTGGCAGCATCCATCTATTCCCAAGAAAAGGTTGAGCACCAAAGACACTCCACTTGGAGTCTGTTTTCTTCTTGGCAAAACTGACCTTTGGGCAAGGAACTACCCAGGCCTCTACCATTGACAAATGCATGGTGTCCAGACCAGACAAGCAGAATACAAGAAAAAAGACTGCCAAACCTTGCCAAGACAGGGTAAGATGGTTCTAAAAATTTTCCTGCCTCTGAAAATGGTCTGTCAGTTTCTCTAGGCCTTAGCCAAAATTGGTTGCTCCAACATTGCAAATGAGACTTTGGGTGATTGCCCAGATAGCCAGTTGTCTCTGTTGTTTACTTTTGGAAGCTCCTGAATTGCACTGCCTGTCTACTCAAGTAATATCTCCCCTCTTATGACTTTGATGGGTTTAAAGAGTAGATAGTCATAGTTACTTCCTCTTATGATTTAGCCAGGTCATTTCTAATACAAGACTTAAGCTTCTTAGGATAGAATAATTATTAAAATATTTAGCATATGTTTCTTGCTTAATAATGTATATACTGGCTGTAATTCTAGTTTTAAACCTGATATCTATTCTTATTGTATATTGTTTTGAATTGGGTTTGGAACTCTCTTAATTAGACAAAAAGGGGAGGCTGGGGAAACCTCCTTCAGCCAATGGCCTCTGAGAGGCTGGACCAGGTTGGGCATGGTCTTGGGTACCAAAAGTGCACACTCAAGTACTCAAGCTTTCTCTCTCCTCTCTCGCCTGGCTGCTGGAATCAGTTCCTGTTCCCCATTTGTGCAGAGGACTACGATCTGTGATTCCCCCTAAACAAAAACCTCCTTATTATACTTTATTCTGAGCTACTGTGGGATTACTTTATTCACATTTTCCTACACGCTGGAGCCCCCCTTTTTTATTTCCCCTTTTCCCCACTTGATTGAGATCCTGTAAAAGCTTTGTTTGGATCCCTTAAATTACATACTGATGTATTCTATGTGGTCCACTCCCATGCTAATGGAGTATTGTTACATTACATGTGATGGCTAATCTTGACTGTCAACTTGATTGGTTTGACAGCTATCAAAGAGATGGGTAAAGCATACCTCTGGGTGCTTCCTAAGTGTGTTTTCAGAGAAAATTGACATAGAAGATAAAACATGATGGGGAAGCCCGCCCTGTGTGCGGATGGCAATATCCTGTAGGCGGGGCATCTCAGTGAAATAGCAGTGAGTAGAGGAGGAAGTCAGGAATGCAGATATTCCCTCACTCCACTCCCTGGATGCCTTGAGAGCTGCTTGTTCTTACACACTTTACAAATATTATAGATGATAACCTTTGAAACTGTGTAGTCATATCTTCTTTCTTAAATTGTCTTGCTCAAGCATTCTGTCACTGTGATGAACAGTTTGTTGACAAATCACATGACAGAGTGCAGCCAATGTCTTGTGATCAAAGTTGATGACAGAAGGGTCTTGCTTGGTGAGTATTCATGGGGACTTGGCCCTGAGAGCTCTCCTTGAAATTGCTGATGTGCTAGAGGAACCCTGAGCAGCAACATGGAAGTGTACGAAGGCCCCTCTTTGACAGAACTGAGATTCTAACATCAAGTGAGTGAGCCAACGTGAGTGTCCATCTCTGTGAAGGCTGCAAATGCCTACAATACAGCTACCACTACATGGGACAGAACTCCCAAGCTAGGATTTATCAATTACACAATATGAGAAAGTTGCTATGTGTTAAGCCATTAACTTTGGGGTAGTTTGTGACGTGGCATTGATAATACAAACATCTGACTTGCTTTACTTAGGACCCTGCTGTTTTCCTGGGTTCCCAATCTTGCCAATCTGTACGCAGTGTCTTCACTCCTGCTCTTGTGCTCTGCTTCCCTCTCACCGACAATCATTGTTCTCCAAACTCTCCTCCACGACTGCCTCATTCATCAGCTTGCAGTGGCTTCTTTGTGAATCTTTGGTTACCGTCCAAGGCCTGTCTGTCTTCTGAATGCCTGGATCTTTCAACAACAGACACTAGGTATTCTGTTTCCATGGTTCCCTTCACTGCTACCTTTGTTGATCATGCTCGGCTCTCCTCTAACCTGATTCTGTACATTAGATTGACAATCCCCAGAGTTCTCCTTCATGTCCTCCCCAAAGCCTTCCATATGTCCTAGGCATGTCTCTTGATTTGAGAGCTCTGCAGCTTGGGTCACAGCATTCTCATCACTACAAGCATCATGCTGAGGACAAACGAGCAATGAGCCACAGAGAAGATCACAGAGCTGAATTAGGCTTATTAAAATAGAACACCGTGGGCCAAAGAGCGAGGCAGAAATAGCTTTTGTGTATTGTAGAAACCTTAAAACACGAGTGGCAACCAACTTGTTGGACAATAAGCTGCGTTTCCTGCGATAACAATAATCAAGTGTATATTAGCCCGAGGACAGGATCCAGTTCTGCAAAGCATTTCCAAAGGACAAGGGGAAATGTTTAGACAAAGAGGAAGAGATGATAAAAAGATGTGTAGATGTAGACAGATCTCTTAGCTTCTGCCACTACCACCATGCCTGCTGTTGGCCACCATGCCCCCCTGCCATGGTGGGCTCTTACTATAAAATTGTAAGTCCAAATAAATTCTACCATGAGTTGCTTTTAGACGTGGTGTTTTAACACAGCACAGAGAAATAGCAAATACTGATGCAAAGTGAGTTGTTTCTCCTCTCGTCCCTGCCTTGGCCCATAGTGCACACACGGATGGCTTCTACTTTTTTTAGTTAGCGCATATTTTTGATATATATTAATACTAGCAGACCTCAATGACCTTGGCCGCTACTTGCAAGGCCTTCCAAATTTTGGAGGCTGAAGAGCCTTTTGTACTTGAGTTTGAATGAGTACTGATGAAATCGTAGTCTCTGGGGGAGTCGTGTTACAACGCAGTGTGTGAATGTTCACTGTGCTCTCAGTAAGATGACATCATAAACAATATCTTCAAGCAGAGAAAATTGCTGTTTTACAGAACTAGTTGTCCACAACTTTGGAGGAGTCATCTTTAAAATATGTGTTAGGGCAAGCAAGGAGACTCAGCTGGCAAAGGTGTTTCCACTTACACCTGATGGTTCAGTCATTTGAGCTCAGGCACCACACCTATGGAAGTAGAACTGAGACCTACGTAATGTCTCCTGACTTCTACAAGCTAACTAAGACAGCAGTGGCCCTCTAATCTCACGTGGCCCTGGTGACCTTGAGACACTGTGCTGCAATCAAAGATGCCCATTTTCTACTAAATCAAACCACGCCTTACAAACTAGATATGAGATCTTGAAGCCCTAGAATAGAAATAAGTATATACATTATGGATAATGTGTGTATCCATTATGCAGTGAAATGATAATATTTTTAGATATATTATGTTAAATAAAATGTGTTATTGTAAATAATCTCACTTGTTTTTGCTTTGAGCTTCTATAATGTGACTACTAAAATGTTTAAGATTACATATGTGGTTGGCATTGTTACGTATCTGTATATACTAATTTAGCAGATGCCAAGCACTTTGAAAATACCAGATAAATAACTAGCTTACTGCATGTGTGTGTGTGTGTGTGTTTAAATTCATACCTGGTCCCGTAAACCCAATCAAATTTCCATGCTGGGGGAGGCCACAGGCCTTGGGGAGCAATTTAATTCCATGGCTTAGCTAAATTGACATACCATTAAACTGTCTTCTAAATATTTGAGGCTTATCCAAACAGATGATTGCCACTGTCACCCTTAATAGAAAAGTCCCTTTCCAGTCAATGGCGGCGAATGCAGAGACTCATGACTGCGAGGCTGAGAATGGGTGACAGATTAATGTTCAGCCTGAAATGGGATGTGTACGCCATCTCCTCCAAGGCTCAGGAAACCCTGCAGAAATGGAAATCAGTGAGACTCGGAAGCTAGAGAGAGATCTGTGAAATGCTGTCTTCTGGGCAGGATGTAGCTATTGCAGCCGTGAGACCTCAGATCTGCCCATTCCAGCAGAGTCTGTGCAGTGGGCCCATCAGCAACCAGGGCTAGGCTGGCTGACGGGGAGCTCAGAAAACTGTGCCTGTCATTGATGAAATATTTCCTATCAATGTGTTCAGCAAGGGTCGTGGCCTTCAGTTGGTGATTCCACCAAGCTCCCAAGAGCAAAGGGGAAGGGGGAGGGGGAAGGCTGTGTCACACAGACGGCCCTGATCAAGCTAAATGGACCACAAGACAAAACCAAGTAATAAATCTAGGAAAGAATTGACAGAAGAGAAGGGCTGAGAGTGGTGGGAGGGAGACAGTAGACACAATGTATCATACACAATGTATCCACACAAAACTGCCACGCTGCTACTTAATTACACACACACACACACACACACACACACACACACACACACACACACACACGAGCAAAGGAGAAAGGGAGTTGGAGGAAATAAAATAGTTGAGCCTTCACCACCCTGCTGTGGAGTTCCTTCCAGCTAAGTCTCTGGCAGGCCTGGGAAGGAGACTTCAATAGACTAAGAATACACATTGTGTTCTTAAGTACTTAGATTACACTGAAGACAAAGCAACTTCCCTGGGGCATTCACACCAGGGAGCCTGCCAGGAAGGAAAAGGCAGTTTTTAATTGCTCTGGGTCTCTCCCAGAGAGAAAGGCTGCCCCAAGGCGTTAGGAACTCTCCTTGCTTGGTAGCTCGGGTCTAGAATTTCCAGTCTGGCTCTACCTGGAAATGTTTCCTGGCTGGGAAAGTAGTCCAGTTGGTAAAGAGCTATGCCCTGTCCCCAAGTTTCGCAGGAGCTGGTTATGTGCTTTGTCAGCTGGTCACAGGCTAGGATCCTCAGCGAAGAGGAACCCTCGATTGAGAAAATACCTTCATCAGTCTGGTCTCTTGGATAATTTGTAGGGCTATTTTCTTGATTAATCATTGACTATTTTCTTGATTCATAGCCCAGCTCACTGTGGGTGGCGCCATCCTTAGGCAAGAGGTCTTCTTACTAGAGTTTCCCCTTACTATTGCTGCAAAACAGCTGGCTTAATTCATCTATTCCTATACTTAGCTGCAACTACCCCAGTGAGATCTTTACCCACAATATTTTGACCAACTGTTTTCATCAATGACACCTTGATTTCTGCCTTAATACTAGTTATTCTGGTTTTTCCTTAGTTTTGAATTGAATAAAGTTCTGGAATTTTTTTTTAAAGGCAAATTGAACAAGCCATGGGCAGCAAGCCAGGAAGTGGTCCTCCTCCATGGTGTGTGCTTCGGTTTCTCCTAGTTCTGCCCTGACTTCCCTCACTGATGGAGCATGGGTAGGGTGTTAGCAAACAAAGCCTTTCCTCCCCAAGTTGCTTCTGACCATGGGTTTTCATCAAAGCCTTATAGAATACCTCATAAAGCCACGGGTGTTGGCACACTCTTGAATTTCACACTCCTTCTGGTGGCTAAAACGTGACTGATGCATTGAAAAAATTAATTATAATATGTGAAATTACCTGGCACGAGTGAGAAGGAAACACAGAACACACAACAAACGCACTTAGGAGTTTATTAGAGGGGGTGTGTACAGGTCTGTACAGTATGCAGAGAGACAGAAAGATGGCACGTCTAGCTTTTTAAAAGCTGCTCAGCACATGCGCACAGGGGGGTTGGTGTGACTATGTTATATGCAGAATGCTCACTCATGCACGCAAGGGCTTAGCTGAGGCATAGAGGATGTAACCAAGCATGCGCGCACGTAGGTCACGCAGGACCCTTTAACATTCAGGCACTTCTGCTTGGGGGCTTGTCTACACGTGCATGACTCTAGAACCTGGAAGTGCAGCCTTATTTGTGGCTGAATAATTACAATATGGAGTTGAACATAGCAAACACATGGCTACTCCTGATGAAACCCACTGTAACTCTTAAGGGGAGCAGGATGCTGTGTTTGGATGGGAAGATGTGACGTATACCGTCTGTGCTGTTCCCATTGTTGTGACTAAGGTTATTCTTCAAGGTTAGATCTTCCCAACTCACAAGGTCATCAGCCAGTGACATTTCCCACTGTCCACAACCAAATTTTCTAGGGTTTTCTCCAGGTATCACCAGCAGTGAAACCCCCTAAAATCCTCTTTTCTGTGTCTGGCCCTAAAAATTCAGATTATCTTTTTCTCCCATATAAATCCTGTTTCAATGAAAGCCTCCCGTGAAACCTGTGCAGATAAAACAAAACTGTACATAAAATATCAAGTTCTAGATCAGGCGAAGCCAACTTATGAGAGAAATCTAGAGCAGTTCCCAGTGTGGTCATGTAGGTGAGGGAGTTCGGACCTAGCATCCCACAGCTCCTCTGGGGACTGGGACACTCTGTGACAGGTTTTAGTTCTACGGGTGTGAGCACTTGCCCTGCTCATTGGCTGTGTACTTGAGCCTTGTATTTCATTGTGTGTAAAATTTGCGTTTTTACAGGGAGTGGGCTGACATGCTTTGAAACTCATGTCACTGCTGAATGATGGATGGAGGAGTAGACCATGATTAGATATGAGGAAAAACAGGTGTAAAAAATGTACATGCTAGGCCAGGCCCTGGGTAGATGGTTCATAACTATGCAGGGTAAAATTCAACCTTGTTTTTTTGTTTGACAGTTCTTACAATAAAAGTCAAGAAAGGAAGTTCCACAGCATTTTTCTCTCATTGGTCTTGAGATCTTTGATACCTTTCTTTACTTCTTAACTCTCAGTGTGTAGTGCCTGAGCCACCTCAGCAGATGGTAAATGAACTCTCCTCAAAGTGTGGCCCAGGGACTTCACCGTGACTCCTAGCCCTTTACAGGGGCTCTGCAAGGCCATAAACACCCCTATAATCGGTCCACGATGCTCTCTGCATCCCTTTGCGGGTGTCCAGGGTAGGATCTCAGAGGCTGTGTGATTTGCGAGAGAGGAAATGCAGCTGCCACGTGTTCTAGCTTACCTTTCTGTGTTAAGAACCATGATTAAAAACAGCTGGGGGGTGGGGCGGGGAAGAGGGTTTATTTGGCTTACACTTCCAGGTCATAACCCATTACTGAAGGAACTCAAGCAGGATCTGAAGCAGAAGTTATGAAAAATACTTTACTGGCTTGCGCCTTCTGGTTTGCTCAGATATGCTTCTCTCTCTCTCTCTCTCTCTCTCTCTCTCTCTCTCTCCAGCATTACTGGCCGAGCGATGGTGCTGCCCACAGTGCACATGAACTCAACGTGGAGTCAGCCTAGATGTCTTGTCAGTCAGCAGGTGAATACACACAATGCTATACAGCCACACAGAAGGAAGAAATACTGTCATTTCCAGCAAAATGGATAGAACCGGAAGACACTGTGTTAAGGGTGAAAAACCAGATGCAGAAAGGCAAAGGCTTCATGTTGGCTCTAATATGTGGCCGCCAAGTAAGGTCAGCTAGCTACAGAATATGCATTGCAAAAGGCTGGGCGGGGATGATGGTGCAAGTCTAAAGAGAGCTTAGAAAATAGGCTAAAACACAAAAGGAGACACTGTGAAGAACTGAAGTTCTCAAAAAACCTGTGTATATTTTATGCATAACTAGAAGAAAGGAGCCCAACATATAAAAATATGGGCATCACTTATTTTAATGCCATCAGGACATAGCAGTCACGCAAACTGGAATACCACACCGAGATGGTGTATAGTTATTATGCTTGTCACACTTTTAAATGTTTAAGGAAATGGATGTATTGGCTGCTTTGACTTGATCATGACACATTGTGTACACCTAGTGAAGGATCGCACGGTGCACAGTGCCACACAAACGCCTGCAGTTGAAACAATACTTACGTAAAGTTATAAAATAGTCCCATGTATATGCAGATTCCTCTCTCCTCACAGGTTACAGCTTTCCTTAGGGAATTAGAAACCTATATATTTTGAACCTGGAGTGTGTTCCAAAGGCTTGTGTTCCCAAAGTATGGGTCCTGGCTAGCGGCACTCGAGAGAGGAAATGAAGATACTAGGAGTATGGCTGAGGAGGAGGAAGTAGGTCGCCGGAGGCTGTGTCCAGGGGTTACCTGCTGCTTGTATCCCTGTCCTCTCCCTGTCTCCTCCCTACCTCTCTCTCCTCCTCACCTTTCCTCAGCTTTCCGGCCACCGCGCCCTGAGCAGCTTTGTATAGCTGCACAGCCCTACAGTGGTGCTCTGCTTGTTCACAGGCCTGCAGCAGGACAGCCCTGCAGTATGACTCCCAGCCTTGGTTTGAAGTCTTTCTTCCCTTTCCCGCTCCTGGGTGATTTATCTCCAGAACACTGTGCTTGTGAACACAGACAAGCTTCTCTGAATAGCATCTGTAGCCCTTACACGGAACAGATGTGTCCCTAGGTGCCTGTGAACCCACTGTCTGCATGCCCCCAAGTGCCGGCAACAGTCCCTTGCACACAACACATTCTAGAACTTGCCCGGTGGATGAACTGGTCTGTAGCTATATGATGGCCCCAGCTGTGACCAGTCGGCAGTCATATTACAGAAGATTCCCAGGGACGCCTATCTCAGCACTTTCTGCTATTCAGATATTAAACAAAAACACACTTGAAGCCATTTACCTAAAAGGGCTTCATGAGGAAACATCCTTAATGAAGAGACAAGAGTAATTTTCAATTAGCATGTCAAGTGTTTACAAGGAAATAGAAAGCTGCTAGACACTTGAAGGTGCTTGGAAACAGTGTGTTCATGTAAATAGTTTTAGGGTTTGCCCCAAAATATTATTTCTCATACAAATTGATTTAATATATTCTCTACACATGAAGTGTGAGACTAGATAGAAGTTTTAGCGGTGACCTTCACGGTAAGTTCCTGAAAATATTAAAACTCACCCAGAGGAAAATGATGCAAACATATACTACCAACACACCAGGCACAACACATCAATTTATATGCAGCAAAGAACGTTCCTACAGAGTTCTCGGTTGCTCAGACTTATTTCATATCAAAGAAAGAGCGCCTGTTCCTCATTCTCCTCAGGATAAGACCTCCTAGTGCCCTTCACGGTGAACTCACAGGCAGAACCTCGGGCTGCCCTTCCCATCCACTCTCCCGCTCCGCAAATCACGCAGGCTTGACCGCCCGGAAAAGGTTGGCTATTGAAACATATTTGGTTTCCAAGGACAACAATTTGGAACGGCC
Source organism: Alexandromys fortis (assembly GCF_014885135.2). Taxonomy (NCBI): domain Eukaryota; kingdom Metazoa; phylum Chordata; class Mammalia; order Rodentia; family Cricetidae; genus Alexandromys; species Alexandromys fortis. Next base: position 1,701,031 of record NW_026067929.1, read on the forward strand.
TATGAATATGCTCCCGCTATCATAGCAAATTTGCTGAGACTCTTTAATTCTAGAAAGAACCAGCAAAAATAAATCACGGCCTGGACATGCATTAATATAAATTGCTTTCATTTACCACACATTAACTCCTAAATGAAAAGATATCTAAGAAAGCAAAATATTTTCAGGACTATCTATGAATGCAATTATCTGGCCCCGCTTTGACGGCACGGAGGTAATGAATGCTTAGCTACCACAGATACGGTCCCATTAAAAAGCCGGCTGGCAGGCTTGTACACGGCGCTGGCGCCGACTGACTTCAGAGACATCCTGCTTATTTTCTCCAAAAGCAATTTCGGGTCCTTCAGATCTGTTTTTACCACACTTGTTTAGTTCTTTCTCCTGTTTGTTGGAATGCCATGTCTAAATGTTTCCTCGCAGAAGGATGTTTGTTTTTGAGTCTGACTCTGTTCCTTGCTTTCTGTGGCGATGCGCTGTCTGGCTGTAGCCAGCGTTCCAGGGATCCCGCCACGTTAGAGGCTACTCTGGCTACCCAGGCCTTTATGGACCTCCATGTCCCTGCATCCTGGTGCAGGCTGGCCTTCTGCCCACCTCATCATGAAGAGCTTTGCACGGTGCTTTTTCCTCTGCCACTCCACCACCCCCCCATTGCCATTGCCGGAGGCTGTTAATCTCCCACAAAGCCACCTGTCTCTCCTGTGATGTCTGTCGCCACAACCAGCTGTCTCAGATAGATTCCTGTTCATCGACTCCCTTGTGAGAGCCAAGGTTATTCTTGCAGAAGCTAATTCTCATTTCAGAGGAGAGGCCGCAAACTCAGTACTTACACAGGGCAAGGGTAAGCAGTCATCCAGGTGTGTGCACGGCCGCTGTTGCCCACAAGCCGCCCAACCCCACTTTCTCCTGTCATTCTGGTCATGCCCCAAGGTCCAGGCTGTGAGCGCAGCTCTCTGCTTCCTATAGTTGCTCACCTCGGACATCTCCAGCCTCTGGCTAATTCTGAGCGTCTGTCTTGCCTAATTACAACTTCAGATTTTTGTTAGTTTGCTTCCAAGGTTCTGCTCAATATTTTCAACCCTCACTGGACTGTTTGCCTTCACTCTTCAAGGCTATCTTCTCTTGCTTCGTCTCAGTCCTTTGGGATAACATCGCATGAGCCCTATGAGTCTTTTATTTTTAATACCAAGCTGCCCTAAACATAAAGTAGGAACCGGTTTCCTAAAACATCTGTTATGCCTGGGCTCTAGTGGTGCACACCTTTAATCCCAGTATTTGGGGGGCAGAGACAGGCAGACCTCTGAGTTCAAGGCCAGCCTGGTCTACAGAGTAAGTTCCAGGACAGCCAGGGCTGTTGCACAGAGAAGCCCCTGTCTCAAAAATGCAAAAAAANAAAAAAAAAAAAAAAAAAAAAAAAAAAAAAAAAAAAAAAAAGATTTGCCACATCTGAATTATATGACATATTCTATGTATTAGATGAGCAAATACATTGAGGGCACGTATCTCAGTCTGTGTGGGCACTATCAAAACGGGACAGGTTGGGCGGCTTCTAAACAGCAGAGATTTACTCACTTAAAACAGAGACATCCAGCAAGCTAGAGGGGCTGGGAGCCTCACTGTCTAGGGAAGGACACTTTGTCAGTTTATTGGTAGAGAATTCTAGCTAGATCTTTACAGGATGGGAAGGGTAAAGTCTTTTTTTTTTGACGCCCCTCCCCCCACTGACACTAACCAGTAATTTGCTCTCTGACTTCATGTTCGATTGACTACCCAAGTGTTCCACCTGTAATACCTTCAGCACAGATGTCTGTAATTCCAGGACTGAGGGGATAGAGGCAGAGGCCAGGGGACTGCAAGTTCAAGGTCCTCCTAGGCCACATAGCAAGTCTGAGTCCATCCTGGGTTACATGATACCCTTTATCAAAACCAACCAATTAAACCAAAACCCGAAGCTCTTCTTTTAAAAGTGCTGTTTATATGAATTTCTCCCTCTGTATTTTCCAAAAATCCATGACCATTTTAATATAGCATTTTCAAATTATAAGTCAGATTATAGAGGAGAGGAGGGTAGGAACTGGAACAGGAGATGGACTTGGCCAGAGATGAGCATGTGGCAGAGTGTTTGCTGGGAATTTTGTGAGAAATCAAAAGAGATAATGAACACCACTCTCTGGCTGTTTACTCTTTCACATTGGACTGCAGCTCATCTTCCCTGTGCTTGGCTTGTGCTTGTATTATTTATTACAGCAGACACAAAGCAATTTTCTCCGGGAGGTCTTCAATTGCTCAGTCCACTCCTTGCCTCTTAATTAAATTCCCTGCAACCAATACTTATTGATTATCTGCTCTGAGCTCTCACTCGCGTCAAAGGCCAAGGCTGAATACCACACGGTGCCTATCCCTCTGGGCTTTGGAGACCAGAGAGGACTTAGAACTCCTTCTGCCAACTCTTTCCTTACCCACATGCCCCTTTCTTCCCACACAACTAGTGTAGTTGGCTGATAAGGGGCTCCATTAGGAGAAAACCAACCCTTTCTCTGCCAGCAGCTAACAGTTGGCATTACCTTGTGGCCCCCGAGAGCTCCGCTGTCCCCTCCATCATATGAGGACACAATTGGGAGATAGCCCTCTCGGCTGGGGGATGCTTCTCACTAAAGAGGAATCGTTTGATGTCTGGCCTCAAGCTGATTGAGAAATGTCTGTTGTTTGTGAGCCTCTTGGTCTCAACTGCTTTGACAAGCTAATCTGGCTTGGATGAGTCCTCTTCAAACCACTGTGATAAAAGTTGCTCCCCGTCGCGGCCGTCTTGGGAGATGGTAGAAGGTGTGCCAGGCAGAGCCTCACGTGAAGTATTTGGGTCACTGGGTCTCTCAAAGGGTATTTTAGGCTCTGGCTGATTTGGCTGCTTTGATTTGCTTCCTGGATTACAAGGTGAGTGGTTTGTTTCACCAGCCGCTCACCACCAAGTGTGATCTCACCAGAGTGCCATGCCCAGACCAAAATCGTGAGCCATAATGAATCCTTTCAATAAGCCAGTTGCCTCAGGCTTGGTTATAATAATGAGACCTTAGAAGCTGTCAGGCTGTAGGAGTTTGACTAGTGCCTCATGTGTAGAAGGAAAAGGACAGTCTGGGCTAATGTGGAAAGCAGTGGCTTCTACTAATCCCGCTCCTCTTAGAGTTTGGGAGGTCAAAAGTTTCACTGAGCTAAGACCAAGATATTGACAGGCCAGCTTCCTTCTGGAGGCCAATGGGACACTGGCTCCGGCCTTCGCAAGCCTCTGGGTGCTAGCTGCCTTCTGTGACTAGAGGTCTTCTTTACTTCGAAGTCAGTAGTGCCACGTCACACCCGCAACCCCCCTTCCGACTCTGAGTTCTTCCCGGTCTCCTCTCCCCACTTGTAAGGACATTTAGATTCCATTTTACCCCCTGAATCAAACAGAATCACCGCACATTGTAATGTCAGCTCAAAATCAGTTCCAATTCCATCTTCAGCTCTGACTGCATTGTTTTATACTTACGGGTTATGGGGTTCAGGGTGTGGACAGCTTTGAGGCAAAGTGTGAGTTTGCCTCCCATTATGCTTAGAACTCTTCTGTACTTGAGTGTCTAGCATCTGAAATGCATACACTGTATAAACATTTAAAAGGTTCTGCTTCTGGGCATAGCATAATGTCTTCTTGCAGATTCCTGATACCAATAGAAAATCTTGAAAATAAAATCCCTTCAGATGTGTGCATATGCTTCTGAGGGATGCCTAAGTAGCCAGAACTGACAGTCCAGCCTCCTGGAGAACCTCACCCATGTCAGACTGACATTCTGTCACGCTATTCTTCTGATCCTGTCGTTTCCCCGACACTGCCGGACTTGAAGGAGCAGAGCGGCAGGAAGCCGTCACCGAGCTCCAGAAGCCTGAACCAAGCCCTGATGCATACACAAAAGGGGATCTTAAGGCCGGGGACAAGGTGCTGCTTGCAGGTGAGCCTGTATTTCTCAATCACCCTTGACTTTAATCGTCTCTGGGCAGAGGCACGTGGGGAAGCTGTGAGGCAACAAAGCAGAGCTCCAGGTTCTCAGAGGAAGAGTCTAAGAGGAAGAGTCTTCACAAGCTCTCGGACAGTGGGAAGAGCCTTGGAGCCTGGCACAGCACTGTCCTTCATGAAGATGAGAGCCCAGTGTTGGCCTTTAACCCCAATCTGTACCCATGTGCCTGCATACCGCCCAGGTGCATCCTGGGTGAAGGGAAGACTCTTGATATCGTAAGCTATTTTCATACACAGTGAGAAGAATAGAGGACTAGTTCCTTAGACTGCAGACTTGATGTAGTCGTTAATATGCACATGCACACAAGTGTACAGAAAACATAAAAACACACACAAAACATACAAGCACAAACATACTTAAATGCATACACACATGCTGCACAGTTTATGTATATAAAGTTTCCATTTCTGTTTTTGAATGTAAGTTGCTCCATGAAGGCTCATGTGTTGAAGGTTTGGGTTGTGGATGGACTATTGAAAAGTGACTGGAGCGTAGGGTTGTCAGTCATCCGTGGGTTAGCCCACTGATGATGGAATGGTCTATTAGACCTTGCTGGAGAAAGCAGGTCCATACTGCATGCTCTTGGGGCATATCTTACCTCTCTTCTTTCTCTGTGTGTCTTTGTCTCTGCTTTTCCATTCCTGTCTGCCATCAGGTGAGCCTCTCTGTTTTCCCGCCTGCTATGCAAGGGCACTCCGCTTTACCGTGCATATTCCCAATCCTGCAGCCAAGTGACCTTGAACTGACACCTGTGAAGCAATGAGTCCAAATCAACCCCGCCTTCCCTGTGGTTCATTTGAGATATTTTAACACTTGGGTAGGAGCTGACACATACCTGTCAACCTAAGATAAACCAAATTAAAACAATGGAAAGGGTGTGGCTGAGTGAGAGAGCTCTCGCCCCCAGGTTCTATCTCCAGCACTTCAAAAATATTAATTAGAGGAAAGTGAGACTCTAATTATCCCTGAACTTTGATCCAGATCAGCATCAAACACCTGTGGATGGTGAGCAGGCTTGGTGGGCAGCTGAAACAAGGGACTAAAACTGGGAGACAGAATAGAGGGCAGAAACATACACTCAAGAAACTTTGGCCATGGACTCTGTGCTCTGCAGAGCTGGTTCTTAGGATGTTGGACAGCTCAGAGAGGAGCCCGGTGTCCAGTCCACAGGAGTCGAAGTTTTACAGCTATGGGAATTAGAACATCAGTCCTGGTGATGTCTGACCAAGGCCACAGAAGGAACCATAAACAAAACTGTAAAACTGACCCCGGGGCCTTCTAGAAGTGCTGGCCAGCTGGGACCTTGGAAGAACAGCAGGTGATAACTCCTGGTTGTTTAACATGTAAGTTTGCAAGGCTTTGTTTTAAATATGGATAACCTTAGATCATTCAGTGCTGGGCAATGCACCTGTGTGTGGGCACTGAAGGGTACATATGCAACGCTCACAGCAATGCTAGGACCTAGGGTGTAGCTCAACAACACAGCAGTATTTAGCAGATGTATAAGGTCCTGGCTTTAATCACCAGCACTGAGAAATGATGAGGACACTATCATACTACACAGAGATGATGATTTCAATAACTGTAAACCATAAAAAGAAAAGAACCTTTGACCTATGATATATAAATATGAAATATGAATAATTGTTACAAAGAAGTGAAAATTAATAAGATATTTACTAAATGTGTTTAAATTTGCACCATAAAAGAGTAACCTGCCCCCAATAGCTGTTTCTATGATTTAGTTGTAGACCTCTATGTCCTGACCCCAAATGTCCATGAGGACCACAAGTCTCCAAGGAGCCTAAACATTAACATTGGGTTGGAGCCTTAGATTAGAAGCTAGGATTGATGTTACAGACCAGACCAGACCAGAACAAAAAGGAGATTGGCCTCTTCCAATTACAACCAGCCACAAGTCACTCCCCCTTCCCCAGGATACCCAAGTTCTGTGTCTGCTGCCAATGAGAGAGAGAGAGAGAGAGAGAGAGAGAGAGAGAGAGAGAGAGAGATCCAAGTATGCAACTCCTAGTAAAACAAGCTTACAGTGAAGCTTTTCCTTTCCCAAATGAGGACTGTGAGCGAGCACTGCCTCCTACGTGCTTTGGAAAACAATAATGACGTGAATGGAATTGGGGACAAACAATATCGAACAGAGAGGCCGTACTGAACTCGATCTACATACTAGATGCTTCTGTTTCAAGAGTGTTAAAACCACAAGGTCATCTTTGTTGATAAAGGTGAGGCTAGCAGGCTCCTTCAGGAGGGAAAAGGCTCCAAAAACACTAACACGATCATTTCCAGGAAGCTAAGGCAACCTTGTCACCTCACCGGCATGGTGCCTTGAAGTCCTCTGTGGCCAGGCCAACTCACTACACTCTACACTTTATTCTTAGATGTGCTGTCCAGTGTTTCTGTGTGCGATTTATGTAAAGTTATCATGAATCCTCAGAAGCAAAACGACTCAGAATATTCTGGAATAGTCTAGAAACACCTGCATTTTAAAGCAGCACGGACTAACCTTGAAGACACAAACCTCCCTTGATCAGAGAGACTGAGTAATGAAGGAGAATGTCCAGTCAGCAGTTGGCAGCTTGTAGGCTTACAGATATCCTGAGACAGCCTAGAGGACAACCAGAGAAGCTGTTCCCATTACGTTCTGTGTGGTACACGACAACGTGACAATGTCCCATTGGTGGGCAGGAAACAAAATCTCTTCCAGGGTACACGTTTGGCTAATGGCGCCAATCTGATCCTGTTCACATATGCATAGTCGTTGAAAAGCAAAGCTGGGGAGCAAGTGATGAAGAGTCATCTGTGAGGTCAGAGGAAGCCTTCACCCACCAAGGTCCTCTGTGGCTAGTGTGGTGGCCACAGAAACAAACTCTGTCCTGATAGTCAGGCTTGGGAAAAGTGTTTCCAGGCTCTACCTTGAGAGATCCCAAACAAGTTCAGTTTGTACTGGATGGGAACCAAAACTGTGCTGGGTTCTGACAAGCATCACGAAATCCCTGGCTTTGACTTTGAAAACCACGGGGCGAGAACTCTAACACTTGTCTGGCGGCAGAAACACCTCCAAATTACTTTGTCGGCTTTAGGGATAGATTTGCTGTTTGAGGTTCATTATGGGCTGTTTTCACAAATTAAAGGGTTCTTCGTTCCTTTTCTGCTCTTAAAAGTTGGGCAACAACAGCTCTTTTCCTCTGAGAGGTTAATGCAATTGCTCATCAAGCAACAGTGCCCTGATGAGGGCACACTGCCCTGTAAGCTGCAATAATCATAAGACCATTAGCTACCGGCCATTTGGACCAGTGCAATACACAACTCTTAGGGAAACTGATTTTCATCAACTACAATGTGTTTCTTTTCAGTGCAGCTAAGCAAAGGCATAAATAAACAGAATCAGAGCTTTTGTGGAGTTGGGAGTTGGGCTGGGGACTGTGGCGAGGGGTGTGGAGGTCGCTATCAGCATCTCCATTAGTCTTTGGGATGAGAGAGTTGATGCTTTGGGTGCCTACTTTTAGTCTCCTATTCTACGGATGTGCGCTGGGAATATGGTTCTCATCTGCCTCAGATGTGTCCCCATTATTCATGAAGGTGTCTTCTTCAAACCCAAGCAGCAGTGAAGACAGACCCTCTTCCTTGTGTGATGTAAACAGTGAGTGTGTTTACCGTGCTGGAAAGTGAACCGAGAGTGTTCTGTATGCTAAGTGGGTTCTCTATCCCCACTTGACTCTTTATTTTGAGACAGGCTTTGGACTCTCAATGCTCTTGCCTTTCTTTTTCCAAGGAGCTGGATTTACAAGCCTCTGTCTCCAGCCCAAGGCTGACCTTAAACTGTGATATCCACTTCAACCACCTGGGTAGAGTTTCACAGGTGTTCCGCCATGCCAACAGGAAAATACTTCTAAAAAGTTGATTGACTTTGACTGTTCATGCAAGTGATTCTCAAAATGGGAATTTTCAGGTAGTCATCCTTCTAAGGAAAAGGGAGGGAGGGATGAGGAAAGGAAAGGAAGGAAGGAAGGAAGGAAGGAAGGAAGGAAGGAAGGAAGGAAGGAAGGAAGGAAGGAAAGAAGAAAGGAAGGAAAGAAAGAAGAAAGGAAGGAAAGAGGGAGGGAGAAAAGTGGGAAGGGGAGGAAAAATGGACTTCTGGATCCACACAGCTAAACAGTTTTCTCTCAGCTGAAACAAGAATGATGACACAGTTCTCAAGGGCTGGACAGTGCAGTGACTTTGGACAAAGGAAATTGGAAGAAGGCATTGACTCCACAGAGACAAAGGGAGTCTCCAGACACTACCCGAGGCGCTAGTATTGAAAACCAATTAAACCAGCAATTCTCAACCTGAGGGTCATGACCCCTTTGCTAGCTGCATATCAGATACTTACATGATGATTCATAACAGTAGCAAAATCACAGTTATGAAGTAACAACAAAATAGTTTTATGGTTTGGGGTTACCACAACATGAGGAACTGTATTAAAGGGTCACAACATAGGAAGGCTGAGAAACACTGATTTAAGTGAGGGTATAGGAATTAAGAATGGATATGCTTTCTTTAGGTGAAGCATTCTTTCTGTCTCTGTCAATGTCTGTCTGTCTCCACCATATGTGTATATGTGTGTGTGTGTATTTGTCTCTCTGTCAGACAATTAACACTGTGTATTTTTTTACAATGTAAATTAAAAGCTAATTTAATTTCCTTTGCTCTTTAAAGGGGAAATAGAATAATCTATCTATTTGCTTTTCAAGTTAGTAATGGGAAATTAGTTCTAGTTCAATTAACTCAATAGCTGGCAGAAGCATATTTTCATTGCATATTGTCTATGTGTAGGAGACTCCCAAGAAGGCTATCTGTCTAGAAGGGAAGAAAACAAACACCAGAAGGCAGGGCCATGTCAGTGTAGGGGACAGAGGTTTCTTCTGAGACTTGTCAGTACGGGGCTTGTGGCATGCTTAGGCACTGTTGGACTTCAGCTTGTGACGTGTTAGCATGACAGAGACCCTGACAGGAGTCAGAGCTCAGTTCTCGTCCTCCTTTCTCTGCAGCTTAGCAGCAAAAACCAGCGCTGCCCAGGAAGCGTTGTGAGTGAAACACGTCACAGCGGTATCTGTGCGCCACTGTCTACTGCAGCATTGTGCCTGCTGTTTGGGGCATGTGTGTTGACGCTGACCATCTGGTGTCCAGCGTCTAACAGAATCTGGCCCAGCCCAAGGACAAGGAAGGGCACAACTTTCCAAAAGAGCTTAGAACCTGAAACCTCAAGAAGGGCCAACATCTCATGCTTTCTCGCTTCTGTGGGCATGTTCTTTTTTCTACCCTTTTATTGAATTCAGCTGCTTTGCATCACTGGGAAATACCTTTCCAGCTGGTAGGCTTTAGAGCCAGTGGACTACTCCAGCAAATGTTCTGAATTTTGCCTGTCAAGCCTACCCTGAGACTTCCATCTCCAGCATAACCGCCCCCCAACTCCAATTTGCTTTATTTGCCCCACCATTATTAATTTGTTTGCAAATTGTTTAACATTTTATCTTTTCTCAAGGACAAAGGGGCACACTAAGCTGAGTGATTTGTTTAATACTGGACTGAGTGACTTAAGCCTTTAATCCCGTCAACACACAGCGCTAAGCTCCAAGCATGTGCCAACCCCAAGACTCAGCGCAGAGATTCAAGCAGGCAGATGAAAGTATAGACTTTACACGGGACTACCCGGCTGCAACCCAGTAGAAATGGCACACTACTCTCAAACTTCAGTTATCTCAGGTCAAGGAGAACTTTGGAAGAGAGACAAGGTCACGGTGGAGGATGGTGGGGGTTGCCAGGGAGCACTGGGATGGAAGCTGAGCACTTAGCACACTGCCATCACTAATGAAGCTTTGATTTCTATGTTTTTTGAGACGAGAAGGGAAAGGAACTCTTCCTGCCATGGTTCTGGATCATTTATGCACAGACTGCTTCTTCACTGAACTCAGGCAGACAACTGTTACCTCCAGGAGCTCTGGCCCCTTGGCCCTTAGTCTTTGAGTCCCGGCTCACATAACTTTTCAGAGATACCCCAGGCTGGCTGGTGAACACTCTGAACTGATGGCTGAAAGCTTAGTGAGAAGATGGGCAAGGGCAGGGACCGGCAATTCACAGGAGAGGAAAGTGTTATCATCAGTTAAGTTATTTTTGTTGTAATTATGGGATGGGGGCGTGTGGCCCAGCCTGTGTGCAGAGGTCAGTGGGCAGTTTGTGGAGTCTATTTTCTCCATACAGCTTTATGTAGGTGCTGGGAGCTGAGCTCAGATGTCCAGACTTTCAGGGCAACACAGTCTCACCAGCTCTGTGTTCCAGAGAACCTCCCGTATCACAGTAAAACCCCAGATTTAAAATATTTGTAAAATGGTATTTTAAAATAGTTTAGAGTATCTAAGGTCTACAAACATTCCACTTGCCTCTTCCTTTCTCTCTACCTTTTTCTCCTCTCTCATATAAACATTCATTATTTATGCATCAGGTACCAGAGTACGGGCATCTATCGTGTTTCTACGTCTTGGTTTAGTGAAGAATGTTTCCATGGGCAGATGATAATACACGCTCATTTGCATGTCTGGCATCTCTTTGTATGGATTTCCTCACCTCTTAGTTGAGTCTCCATGATCACTGGTTGAAGACTGTTCCCTTTGATGGACATGGAATGCAAACTGTGTGATCATGAGGCCTGTTCTATGCTCGGGTGAGGTGTATCCCTCTATGCTTTTTAAGGAGCATTAAAAGGAGGGAAATGGGCTCCACTGTGCAATCATTTCATAATTATAAGCATTTGAACCATTTTACTGATACTCCACATACACGCAGTTTACTGCAGCCAGGCAAGCTTCATCCTTAGTTCCTGAGGTTCTGAGCCCCCCCCCCCCCGCCAGGCACTAGCTTTAAATATATTTCAAACTATCAAAGGGCCTGGTAATGAATTTCTTTCTAAGCCGCAGCTCCAGCCCTTGACATAGGCGGAAGGAATTAGGCCTTTGACAGACACACATACCCTTAACCAGGCTCTTTTTGTGGTCATAGAGAGTAAATTGCTGGATTGCCAACTGTGGAGGAAGTGGCAGTGGAGGGAAGACACACAGTTAAGATGCCTCTGACTCTTCTACCTGCCTTTGGGGACCTTTTCCTCCTACTGGTTCGTCCCTTCCAGCCTTGATATGAGGGTTTGTGCCTAGTCTTGCTGTATCTTGATACGGTGTGTTTGGTTGATATCACTGGAGGATAAACAGTGGATCTGTGGAAGGGGATGTGGAGGGGACTGGGAGGATGAGGGAGGGCTGTGGTTGGGATGTATTACATGAGAGAAGAATGAATAAAAACAAAAATAAAATTGGAATTTGCCTTCCTTTTGTTGCTTCTGCAGATAAAGTCAAATATCATATTTAAATGAAAACAAATGGAATCGACGTTTGTTTGAAGGACTTCCATCCAAGCTTTCAAAACTAGAGCTCAATGTATTTTGAAACTTTATTTGCATCTGGAAAAATAATAAAAACGATGGAAAAAGTAAGAACATCCTGGGGGGGGGGGACAAGAATAAGTGTGCAAACGCACTACCCAGGAAAAGAAAGTAGACAGGGAACACTCTGGCTGAGTAATTTGTGTGGCTGTGAAACAAAGCTGAATTTGTCATGTTTATTTCTGAGAGACTGAATACAAATTCTCCAATCCTGACTCTTAAGGATTCAGACGAGTTTCTGAATATGCAATCAGGGACTAATTTATATAAACACCAAGTTCTTTATTAAAGCATTCAGACCAAGATCAGATGATGTTGACTGCCTACGCCAGGCGCTCATGAGCTCAGCAGCATTTCCAGAGAGCTGGTGCACACGACCAGGCATTACCCAAGCGAGGAGAGAACACGTGTGTTGTAGCAATTGTAAACAGACTCTAGGTCAGAAGACTCATGCTTGGGTGCACAGCACGCGTTCAGATCTTACACATGTATATTTTTAACCCTCTGTATTATGACTCTCAAAACTTTCTTAAGAAAATGTTTCTTTGAGCATAACATGTGTAAATCCACATCCTGCACAACAGGAAGCCCAGCCTGCCTTGCAGAGTAGATATTAATTTTAACCACTGTTCCAATCTGCTCTTTTCTCTAACTGTTTATTCTGGTGAGCAGGCACAATTTCATTTGCATGTCCGGAATTTCTTGGAATTCCTAATTGTGTCTCCCTGGTCACAGACTTAAGATCAATTTCTTTGGATGCACGTGGAAACCAAACGGAGCAATCACGAATCCTTAACCCTATGCCCAAGTAAGGTTTTTCCTTTTATACTTTTTAAAGAAGCATTAAAATGAGGGAAATGGGAGGCAAGGGTTAAATATACTAAAAGCGAATAAAAGCAGATCAGCTTGTTCAGTGTGTCAGGTGCTCTTCCCAGCGGGGTGGCAGGAGCTTCAGGTCCCCCAAGGTCTGTGGAGGCTTTGGGAAAACAAAAACAAAAACAATTTCCTGGGTTCCTCCCTCCTCTCTCCTCCCACTTCTGATCTCCCGACTTGTCTCCTTTCTTTCCATCTTCCTTGCCCTTGGCTGGAACATGGCAATGGGTTTATGAGTAAAAACAAGCTTGAAATTCTGGTCCCTTCTGGTGTAGATGCCCCCTTCAGATCACAGCCACATTGTTTGCTGGCAAACGCGCCTTCCCGAGCCAGGGCTTATTTTGGAATGCTCTTTGTTGCTGAAAATCTGACTCACAGGATGTCTCTTTTGGAAGTGACTGAAATGATCTTGCACGTTTGTGAACCTCCCACCACAGCCCCTGGCTTGAGATGTGAAAATTCTGGGTAGGGTGTGGATGTTATCACAGTAGCCCTTAGAGACTCACGGGGGAGAGGTGGTGGCTCATAAGGAGTCAGGTGGCTAGATGCCAAGAAACGCAGATGGCTTCTAGACCTTGAAGAGGTCAAGACTGGATTGTCCTTGTGAATCTCCAAAAGGAAGTTGGTTTCCATCTCTCAGGGCTAGTCTTGACTTCTGACCTCTGAAAGTCAAAGATAAAAAGTTGGTGTTGTTTTAAGCCCCCAAAAGTGAGGTGGTTTGCAGTCTTAGGAAACATGATGGGGGTAGAAGCTGCTGATTCAAAGAGGCCCTGGTTTGCGTTGTTGGAGCTGCATGTAGCTGGCACTTCTGGGGGAGCTGAATGTAACAGGCACTTCTGGCTTCTGAATGTGGATTTTGCTGCAGGGCCTAGACCTTCACTCTGAGACCCTCATATGTTCCACTGCTTAGAATGATTGCTTCCCACTCAATACAATCTTTCCAGTGGAGTTCTCTTCTACCTCTTTCTTTGTAGACCTTTTGTATACCCAACACTGCTACCCACCGTTCTGGTCGACCCCCTGAATAGACAATCTCCTCCTCTTTCCTTCAGTGTCATCATCTGGTGGGATCAATACAGTCAGCTGGCCCATTGAGAGTGGAGGCGGGGAGAGAACTTGTTAGGCAGATACCCCAGTGTCAGGATAGGGGTGAGATCCTAAGGGCTGAGAAAGACCATGTCTTTTGACTTTGAAGATAGGGAAAACGGTCACAGGATTAGCAGCCCCCAGCTGAAGGTCATCAAGGGCATGGAGAACTCAGCCACATCCCAAGGAATGTGATCCTGCCAAGCTGGAGATGACTGGGACAACCTTCCCTGGAGCTTCTTGGAGCCTGACATCATGCATGACCGTGTGCGACCCTTGCCAGACTTCTGACCTGAAACGCTTTGATAACTGAAATCACGATTTCCTACATCACTGAGAGAATGGTTCAGTCTTTACAAGGGGCACCCAGGACACTGTGTCCCACAGTGAGGCACCCTGTCTGTGCTGACGGCATGCGGATGATGAAGATATAAGAAAGGACTGCATGCGTGTACAGTTTTCTCTCCCCGGGTGTTCTCACGGTTGGAATTCGTGGACTCCGTCACAGCTGTTGGCTGACACGGAGTTGAAGTTGCTGAAAATCGATTCTCTGGGTAAGCAGAGCACAGCCATGGCTAAGGGACCATACAGCGAGAGTAGCATCCACGTGGGCTCAGAATTAATAGCGTGCCCACCTTATCTCTTTCCTTTGCCATTTAACCGTTACTTTTGTCCAATAATGCGTCGTTTCAGAATAACAACGCGGCAATTGTCCCTAGCTTGTCTTTTATTTTGCAGTAAGGGCTACGAATCTCAAAGCAGCTTTCCTCCTTTTCTGCAGCGGCAGGTCTCTGAATTTGTGAACGGCACCATTTTTCACACCCAGTAGGAGTCCAGGTCTCACTGAGGGCTGCCATGAGCTCTTGATTCTCCGCATCTTCCCCCTGAACCCATGATTCTCCCCTTCACCTCTTGTCTGACATACGGCAGGATAGCTTATTCCACGGAGATTGTCCACAGTGACGACAATTATTTTCCAAGATAACTAAGAACAGCCCCCACAGAGTACCTGAAGGAAGTGCACGGGGAGAGATTTTGATCTCAAAGACCGGAGCCTGGCAGAATTTGCCTCTCTCCCTTATTCTAGCTCCCTGTTTTCCTTTGCTTCGTGGACACCCTGTTTGTTCTTTTCTGACATCCAGATGGACACCCAGCCATTTCACCCTGCCTGCTCTTTTTTGACAACCAGAGTCATCTTGCTTTCTGTGATTGCCATCTTGTATTTCCGGGAAGGTCCTGGAACTTCTGAATCCAAACTCAGCCTGCGCAATTGCTATGATGGATGAAGCATTTAAAAACTGCTTACTCCAACCACTTCCAAGACCAGAGGCCTTCTGACCCTGTTCACTTCCCTCCATATTCACCGTAGAAAACATGTACTTTTCATTCTTGGTGGCTTTGCCTTATACTGAGTATTGTGTATTTAGAGTCGTACAGCTTATAACCGTGGGCTGCATACACTCCTTCACTCGGAAATGCACATCAAAAGCTTTTCCACACATGCTTTCTGCTAGACAATATTTAATTTATGCTCTCTTTATGTTATTGATAGACAAAGTGCAGTATTCGGTAATTATATTTTAGTTCTATTTTGTTTTTTTTATTTCATAATTTTAAGCATTCTGATTTTACACTATGCTTTGTTAAATTTTTTTATGAAACTTTTGGGTATTATTATTAGTTAATTTGATAAAAGTTCCAAGTTTTAGATTTTATAAAATTCCAGAGCTTGCTACATCACATCATTTAAAAGACCTAGACTTTGGTTTCTCTCTGGGATCTTGAGAGGAAGAAGTGAGCACACACAAGTGTGTGTGTGTGTCTATGTGTGTGTGTATATCTATGTGTTTGTATCTATTTGTGTGTGTATCTGTGTGTATCTATGTGTGTGTATATCCATGTGTGTATCTGTCTGTGTGTGTACGTGTGTGTGTGTGTGTGTGTGTGTGTGTAGTAACGGCACATATGTGGAGGTCAGAGGACACATTTTAGGATTCAATTATCTCCCTTCCACCACGTAGCCGCTAGGATTGAATTTATGTCACCACATCAGAGGCTGTTCTTTTCACCCATTGGACCATCTCATAAACCCTAACGTCATTTTAAAATTAAGACTTTTAGAGTGATTTTTATGGTACCAAGTGGTGGACAATGTTTGTTTGATCTGGGGAGGGGTTGTACCCGAAAGCCTAAATGCTGGTGCTCTTCATGTTAGGAATTCCAAGAAGTAATACCCTTGTGTGTCAGAAGGCACACACGCTATTCTCTGAATTATGTCAAATACCTGTAGAGTCACAAACTGCAATGACCTCCAGGGTTTCATGAGATTCTGGAGATCTTAATACATGGAAATGTGCAAATCATAAAGATGGCTGTGTGTCACGGAGCCCTGTCCAGCTCTGAGTTGTGTATGAGGCTGAAGGGCGCCATGGTGCACCCGCTATGAGTCTATTTCCACTCTTTACATCGCCAACTGAATTGTGCACAGAAATGGGAAGCATGTATCACCAGAACCAAGTCTGGTTGGTGGTGTATCCATGTCAGGACTTTTATCGCCAGCCCTGATCAGCCAGAGGCAACAGATGTCACTGGTATCCTGTAGGGTTTCTGGCAAGTCTCACACCAGCCTCGGGGTCCTGGATGGTGAGAAGTCAGACAGTCAGAATCCCTGACTCTCAGCGCTCACTGCTCCATGTTTGAGACCTTGAGAGCTGCTGAGAACCAGGACTGTCCACCGAGGATCTCATTTACTGCCGTGGAAGCAAGGCTGGTTTTGCTGACACAGCTCCCTGTCGTTTCCCCGACAGGCACCAGAATTGTATTTGACACCAGGTGGGAGGCTGCTGCAGGTTCGCTTGCACAATTCTGTCACCACCTATAACATTATTTTCTCTTCTGTCCTTGTGTGGGTAGACATGTCACACACTTTCTGATCCTTGGGAGCATTTCCCTCCTCGGAAGGAGGAAGGACGACCTGTATCTGGATACGTTTCCGTTTTTAAAGCAGTTCTTATGCCAAGGATTCTTGTCAGGTCGTTGCTCAAATTTGCTTTTCTCTGGGAGAAATATCACTTGAATAAGAACCTCAGGTCCCAAAGTTCGAATTAACTCACGGAACATCATCATGATGTAACAAGTTGAGGAGGGTCCTTGGGTTCAAGAGCCTGGTTGTTGGTATCTAATTTGTGGTAGGTCCCAGGAGCTTGTGTGCATAATTTTATTTTCTTTAGAAAGTCTGTATCCAAGACAGCACTTCTGCCTCTTTGTAAAGAAGATGTTTGTGGATGGGGAGATGGCTCCATGGACAGCGGACCCACTGAGCCAGTACAGAGCGGTCACCCTTCACACTGCTTCCTCTCAGGTATGTCTCTAAAGCCACCAGCACGGCACCTTCTCAGCAAGCTGAAATCTTTCTTCTGAAGCTCCAACCTTCGTTGTCCTGGTTTGCTCCCAGCCTCTCTGGTTTTCTGACACCTGCCGCTCATTCTGCTCCAGTGCTTTCAAGCGATTTTCCTCCTCATTATTGTCCACGGAATTGTTGCACTTCTCAGCAGTCGAGGGTGCCGCCTCTGGGTGAATATGCTTCTATTTAGGGCCGGCGAAGTGCGCTGGACTCAATCAGCCTGCAGGGCCTTGCTTTATCACATACACCGGACGTGATGCTTTTCCTTCACCAACTGAATTCATTGAGTCCAGATCCACAAAGAGGCCCTGATAATGAAGCAGACCTGAACTCTCATGAGGCAAAGGGGAGCTATTTACTATCCAGGCACAGCTTTGCTTTGCCCCTTGGGCACAGTCACCTCTCGGTTTATGGTCAACGGTTGCACTATACACAGTAGCAAAGGTCCCTTTAAAAGATAAGCTCCAAGCTCCGCCCTCTCTCTTTCTCTTTCTTTCCTTTCATTGAAGCAAACCTTCTTGGCTGGCACACTCACGTGAGGATGCTGCCACCTCACTGTTGCGGTGCCGACCTGCGCTTTAGCACAAAGTATCCCCTTGTGCCTTGTGTACCCCTCATATGTTCCTCCTGAGTGCTTATGCTGCGTTCTTGTGTTCAGAATTCTCCTGGGAGACAGGATGACTTAAATTCTCTGTCTCTCTCTGTTTCTGTCTCCCTCCCCCCGCCCCGCTTGTGTGTGTTATATACTTTTAAGTGCCCACACCCACTCCACCTTTATTTTTGAGGCAGTGCTTCTCAGTGAGCTTGCAGCTCATTGGTTTGCCTAGGCTGGTTGATCAACAAGCTTCGAGGATCAGCTTGTCCTCAGCTTTCGAGATACAGGCAAACACTTCCATGGGCAGCATTTCACCCTGGGTCTGGGTTCCAAACTAAGGAGCAAGTACTGGCCCAGCGAGTCCTTTGCTGGTGGTGCCGTCTCCCCAGCCCACAAGCCTCTTCTTTCAAAGGAGGCAGAAGCTTCTATTTACAAAGGATTCTGAGTGTCCTGTTAAGGTCCCAGGCTTAGCAATTTCACTCAGCGCTAGAAATAAGACAGCGAGTGAGCCGTGGATACCCAGAAGACCAAGCCCTCCTAGTGACTGGCGCCATCCTCTCCAGCAAATACAGAGCCATGCGGAGGTAACACAGCCATAGACTGCCTTTTCCTCTGTAGAGTCCTGGCTGCGAGGGCTTGAGTCATTTCATTGTCTTGAACCCTGACAGGTGTGGTGTGCCTATACATTTGTTCAGTCTCTGTCTCTCTCTCTCTCTCCTCTGTGAGTGTGTGTGACTGTAGATGAGACAAGTGTTTGAACTAGTAGACTCGGATAAGCAGAGTGCTCTCTTCACACAGGTAGGACACATTTAATTCACAGGAAAAAAAAAAAAAAACAGGGAGAGGATCTCTGACTCCAGGTTGAATATCAACCTTTGCAAACTTCCAGGTCAACCAATTATCAGCTATTCTTCGGTCTCAAGCTAACCTACAGAGTCAATTCCCTGGGCAGTTAGGAACTCTCTCTCATCAGCTCTCATGACGGCATGAGCCATAGAATCTCCCCCCCCACACACACACACACCCCGCATGCACACTCAGAGGGGAGCTGACAGAGCTGTGCACACGTACACCACTGTTGGGTCTTCCTTGTGAAGCCTGGGTCGAGCAGAAACTAAGGCAGCAGATTGGATTTGTGGCTCATAAATGAAGCAGTTGCCTAAGGCACAAAATTTGAGAGGCAACAGAGATCTCTCATCAAGATAAATACTGCCCTACTGATAGATTGTACAAGTGAAAAAAAATCGATGCAAAAATTCATTTTGAGGAAATACTAAATTACAAATGAAGGGGAGATCTAACGTAAGTCACATGACATTACAGCCGGAAGTGAAAACGTGCGCTTTCCCTGCATCTCTCACGTGCACTCTTTCATTGCTATTTTCCCCCACACGGTCAGAAGCGGTAGAAAACGGTCCTGGGAAGCTGGAAGCAGGTGCATGGAAACCTACAGCACTTTACAATGTTATCTTTTCAAATGGTGAGTGGGCTGAGGGGATGGCTCACTGGAGAAAGCGCTCCCTAAATGCAAGCAGCAGGAGGAGAGCTCAGTTTTCCAGAACTCAGGTGGAAAACAGAGCAGGCATCATGCTTCCCTGCAATCCCAGCGGCGCTTAAGAGGGAGAGACTTGAGGCAAGCTGGCTAGCTAGACTAGCCAATCAGTGAGCTGCAGGTTTAATTGAGAAAGCCTGACCCAATAAGTCAAGTGGGGAATGAGCAAGGAAGACAAGTGTACACATGTATGTGTGTACCTCCTGTATGTATATCCACATATATGCGAACACACACATGCGCAAACACCATGCAAGAACATACTTCGTGTACATATCACACACACGTCAAGTAAGCAGTGACGTTCATTCACACACAACCTAGAATCACTTGGGAAGAAAGTCTCAGTGGGGAACTGTCTGCATTGGGTTGGCCTGAGCACATCTGTGGGTGATTATCTTCATTGAGTTTACTGATGCAGGAAGACCCAGCCTAGTGTGGTCTGCATCAGAGCCCCGAGCAGTTTGGGAGTGGAAAAACAGCCACGCATGAGCAGGCAAGTAAGCACGCATGGTTCATTTCCTTTGCTCTTGAATGTGATGAGTTCTTGCCACCGTGACTTCCCTGTGACAATGGACTGTAACCTACAGCTGTGATCTGAAACAAACCCCGTTCTCCCTGTAAGGTGCTTTCTGTGGGGCATTTTATCACAGCAGTTATGAGACAGGACTTGGTGTATTCACGTGTCCCCACACCACAGTGAAGATTCAGGATCTTGTCTCCTGCTGGGGGTTCCTATTGTTTACTTATGCCAAAGGCAGAATGTTTGACCATGTTCCTTTTCTATTTCTCTCGAGAGGAAACACATGAATCACATCTCACAATGCAATGTGATCCCCTATCTCCTTTTCAGGCCGGAGAATTGCTGTTTGGCAGTGACTCTCCCCCAGCGACAACCTGAGATAGTCTCATCAGTTTTACTTAATCTGACTTCATTAAAACTTTTGTTCATTGCATGTTTTGTCTTACTCTTTATATTTTCAAAGAAAAACTGCATTAAATACCATCATGGTGAGGGAGTTTTTGATGTTCTTTTAATTTTGAATTCAAAGCTAGGCCTTCACTTAGCTCTTGGCAAACCTGTTAAAACCCCTTCTTCAGTGAAACTTAAAGCAGGGAAGGGGGAAAACTTCTAATAGCACAGTCTGCAGTGCAGGGCGTGTGCAATGAGCACACCGAGGCTGGCCACGGGCGTACTCATGGGGGTGGATAGTGGTGTCTCCTGTGTATATGAGGCAGGGGTGTCTCCTGTGTGTGTATATGGGACAGTGGTGTCTCCCGTGTGTATATGAGGCAGGGGTGTCTCCTCTGTGTATATGGGGCAGGAGTGTCTCCTCTGTGTATATGGGGCAGGGGTGTCTCTTTTGTGTATATGGGGCAGGAGTGTCTCCTCTGTGTATATGGGGCAGGGGTGTCTCCTCTGTGTATATGGGGCAGGGGTGTCTCCTCTGTGTATATGGGGCAGGGGTGTCTCCTCTGTGTATATGGGGCAGGGGTGTCTCTTTTGTGTATATGGGGCAGGAGTGTCTCCTCTGTGTATATGGGACAGGGGTGTCTCCTCTCTGTATATGGGGCAGGGGTGTCTCCCATGTGTATATGGGGCAGGGCTGTCTCCTCTGTGTATATGGGTAGATAGTGGTGTCTCCCGTTTGTATATGGAACGGGAGCAGTGGTGTCTCCTGTGTGTGTATAAGGGGGCAGGGGTGTCTCCCGTGTGTGTATGTGGAGGAGCAGGGGTGTCATCCATGTGTATATGGGGTGGGGCAGGGGTGTCTCCTGTTATATACAGGTAGATAGTGGTGTCTCCTGTGTGTGTGATGTATCAGGAGTGAAAAAGCATGAAGTGGAGCAAAGGAATAGGAAAATCAGCAAAGGAAGAGAAAGAACAAAAGGAAGTCGGAAGGAGGAAGAGTCACTGTTGAGCTGTGTCCTCACTAGGCCTGGACGAGAGTGGCTTTTGTTCCCACTGCCGAAGCTGGCTAGTGCTGGCAGCATTGCTATGGCAGCCACGCCGGCAGGTGTGGGGAAATGCCACTGAGCTCTAAATGTACGGTCTTGTTTCAATATGCAATAAGGAATTAATCCCACGCTGCAGTCAAAACGCCTCCATTATCTGAGTCATCCCCCTGCTGTGGTGGGGATACGGTTCACTTCCCCAAAGTTCATGTGTGCCTCGAGCTTGGTCCCTTGAATGGCGGTGCAGAAGGATGGCGGATCTTGAAGAGCAGAGGCCCAGTGAAAGGCACCTGGGTCTCAGGATGTACCGTCCTCAGAATGACTGGTGTCCTCTTGTGAGATTGAGCCGAGTCTCGGTGCTGAGTTCTCACAGGAATGAGTTGTGCAGAGGGAAACCTGTCTTAAGTTTCTCTCTGACTTCCTGTCATAGATCTGTGACCCTTTGACATTCCCTACTTGCCTTCGAGGGTATGATGCATCCAGGGGTTCCCTGTGGCATGTTCCGACCACACTGGTTGGATTTCCCAGCCACTAGAGTCCTGAGCCAAATGATTATTTTCTTTATGAAACACCCAGCCTCACATCTTGTTGTTATGACAACACAGAACGCACTAAGACAGGAGCTTTATCATTAACTATACACGGCATATTTATAATATCTTCACTCCATAAGCCCCCATGGTCCTGCAGAGGACCAGCTTAGGATTTGCATAAAAAGCCAGCAGAAGAGAGGGGACTTGGAAGATTGTCAGGCTAGAGAAGGAGGATTTGGCGATCTGCAGTCAGGAGATGAGCTGTCCAGATACCCTCTCACGAGCCCTTGCTGGGCTCTAGGTTGTGACAGACTCCAGGGAGCACATCCCTCATTAATTCAGTATACTGCACCACTTAGTGGAGTGGGGTAATGACTGAGATGATGTATGGAGAATACTAACACATTAGCAATCCGGGGAAGACACGGGCACCAGGCTGTCCTCTGTGTAGATCTGAGCCTCGACGCTCTGCCATGGAGCTTAGGTTTGCTCAGCCTTCGCTGAGGCGAGGAGACATGTCGCTCCTGCACAGCGGTACAAATATTCATCGAAAGGCAGGGACTTTGCGAATCTCCATGCTCTGGGATCCTGGTGTGCCTCTCACTCTGTTTTACGTGAGAAACTGGTGAGTTCTTTCCTGAACCCAACCTTCCTTGTGGGATGGTGTCAAGCAGAAAAGTGACCAAGTTTTTACCCACGACGGTTTGCCTGGCACCCTCTCTATCCAGCAAGATGCCCTCAGTTCCTTGGGCCATTTCCCACCTTGAGACTATGAGAGACAACGGTGTCACCAAATGTTTGCCAGCACAAAACACAGACAAGCGTTGGTCTAGACTCTCGTTCCACCTTATTGCTTGTCAACGCCCTGAAGCAAGTGCTGTGTCATTTTTGTGGTTTCTGGGTAGTAAAGCTTTCTGTGGTGCCCATCTCAGTGAATTTCCACACATCTTCCAATATCTCCGTTGGTCTGTGAGCTGCTGGGAATGTTTTCTCTAAGGCTAACATCAGATTTGAGTCTGCTCTGATCCCTATTGCTGAGCTATCAGCAATTTTCCTTGGCTCACTGTGTTTCAAGTCTTTAACACTGGTTTTCTTTGGCTTTGCAACAGCATGAGTACCCTCATAGAAGAAGAACTTGCTAGGTTTTTGTTTATTTTATTTTATTTTATTTTTTAGGAGACACCGAGCATATATTGGAACTGGTCCGCTGTGTCTCTTGTTGCCTCAAGTATAAGCTTGGGGTCAAAGACGGATGGGAGTTTTTCTCAATTTAATTATAACCATTCCCATTAAAAGTCAGGTTTCTTGCTGGACACGGTGGCCCACGCCTTTAATCCCAGCACTTGAGATGTAAATTTCTGTGAGTTCAAGACTAACCTGGTCTACAGAGTGAGTTCCAGGACAGTCAGAACTGTTACACAGAGAAACCCTGTCTCAAAATAAAACAAAAACCAAAGCAAAATGAAACAAAAGTCAGGTTTTGGGCCTCCTATGCATTTTTGCCATGTGTGGTCTTGCTGCACCTGAAGATTTAACAAAGGAAAGAACTTGGCGACTTGAAGACCAGAATGATGGACACCATAGTCTCATGGGAAGCCCAGCTGTGGTCACAAGGCTGCAGAATCAGACAGGAAGAATATGGGCAGGGCAAGTCCATCTTGGCCTGTGTTCTCTCTAGGGAATACAGGAGAGTGATAAAATTCCCATGGAGAGTGAGAAAATCTTAGTTAATTTATCTGAAAATGTCTTTAAGAGAACTCACCTTTAATTATCAAGATCCAAATCAAGACCTTTCCAGCTACTCAGCAACTGAGTCTGTAGGAATGGCTGAACATTCTACCGTATAGACCCACATTTACAGGCCTAGGACCAATTTCTTTCTAGATAGGATGGGGAGTCTCCCATCCACACCAGCTTGTGCTAATGCAAGTCATCAGGAAAACCAACTTCTCATGAGGAAAAAAAAATCAGTTAAGAATAAACTCCGTTTTCCAAATTAAGTAATGTCAGCAATGCTTGTGGTGAGTCCCAAGCAGGAAGACAGGACTGAAGGGGCAGCTGTTGCTGCAGTGTGGTGAACAGCCCAGCACCCAGATAACCGCAGTTTAACTCAAGTTATCCAGAGAGAGCAACCTCAGCAGTAAGTATTACTTGTGGGATAGTTTGTAACAGGGAAGGCTGCTCTCCTGGAACTTCTACATTTGTAATCTGAAGAGCGAGCCACGCTACAGTATTACAGTTTGCACATTTTCTGAGATCCAACTTCATTGATTAATTTAGATCTAGATTTTTCATTTAAGTGTGTTTTAATGGTTTTACCACATAATTAGACTAAATTTGTAAATTCTTTTCACTAAGAAAGTAAAATTATGCTGACTATATTTTTATATATATTATGAAAGTCTCACATACTTCGAAGAATGTCATGAAAATCTTTTGCCCCAAACTTCCTCCTTATACCCAACACTTCCTCCTTACACCCAACACTTCCTGCTTACACCCAGCACTTCTTCCTTATACCCAACACTTCCTCCTTACACCCAACACTTCCTCCTTACACCCAACACTTCCTGCTTACACCCAGCACTTCTTCCTTATACCCAACACTTCCTCCTTACACCCAACACTTCCTTCTTATACCCCATACTTCCTCCTTATGCCCAACACTTCCTCATCATACCTAAGACTTCCACATCCTTCCTAGTGCCTCTTCCTCTTACCTAGTTCTTCCTCCTCTTACTTAGACTTCCTTCTTATGCCCAGTCTCTCATTATTCTTCAGTAGATACATCATAATGGGTGCGTCTCCCAATACTTACATACAATGGGATGGAGAGACTACGTGGCTGGCCTGAACTTGGGGTCAGGTCTGTTCCCTGTGCTCAGCTTGACCACAAAGGAGCACCAAACTCCAAGCTCGCAGGAAGCCTGGCTGATTGATTTCATCAGCATTTGCTAAATGAAGAGTAATACCCTGAACTTGAGGATATCAATCAGGTGAAATATTCATGAGTTCAAAGTTAGAAACCAACAGAGACCCTGATGTCGTCACTAGCTAAAGCCATGGTGAGCATTCTGCCACGAGTGGGCACAGGGGCTGGGCACCACCAGAGACCTCAGGAACGGGACTCTCATACCAGGGGGGTTTCCAGGAAGGACAACACCTTTGATATGGTTGATAGTAAGTAGTTCCCTGGTGCAGATAAAAACAAACCCAGCTTAGGTAACAAGAGATGTTATCCAAAATGACCACTGCAGCAGGACGGGCGGGGGATGCTTGATTTAAGGAGAATGCTCTAACAGCCGAGGTCCTTCAGTAAAGTATACAGGAGCAGAGAGGCCAGACTGGAGAACTGGGTGGTGTAATGGTGCAGTGGAGGATACAGTTGTCTTTCCTGGTGGCCAACTGCATTGGTGCCATTGAACTATGAGAAGATTCTTCCTCTTGGAGATGTTTAGACCCAAGAACTAACCCACATTTGAATCTTCCGTTTCTCTCCTTGTGCCTTCTCTCTGTCTGTTCTATGTGTTATGAGTGAGTGTCTGAGCTGTCTGTCTCCGTGGCCCGTTCACAACAAAAGGCTTTGCTCTGTGTTTGTTGATTGGCAGAGAACATAGTATATGTGGGAGGAGGGAGGACAATTTTCACCCGAACCTTTGGCAGTTTGAAAGGGAAAGAAGTCACATTACTGACTCCAGCTGATCCGGGACAGCACTCAAAGCCTCAGACAGATGTTCTCAACGGTTTCTCTGCACTGCTTCCAACATTTATGGTGAACTCTCATTTGCATTTCTCTTCCTTGAGGTTGTTTCCAAACCGCGGGCTGCTCTCAGCAAGCGAGTTCAGCCAGCAGGCACTCACATACGCTGGAGTCTGTAGGGTGAAGAGTACATAGTGTAACATTAAGACAATGCATTTAGCTTGGGCTGTAAAGGCTGATTGCGTGGGGAATCCCGGGCATGGTAAGATGGGTTATAGCGTTTGCATAGAGGCAAGTTGAACTGGAACATGTGGCTCCACAGTGGGGAAGAGATGGAGAATACAGTTCTAGATGCTCTCAAGTTGTATTGGTAATTTGGTTGCCCTCAAAGGTTCAGTTACTGAAGGCAAGAGGTAGTTCAGAAAAAAAAAACTATTCCTATAGCTATTTGATTCTCATGTGCATCTTAATGAGAGACCAGGTAGTTACGGCCCATTCTATGGCAAAGTGGGATACTGGAGACCCTGGAACAGAAGAGAAGTTGGTCAGTTACTTGCTTTGCTCAGATTGGAGTTCAATACTGGACAAAAAAAAAAAAAACCTTACAGAAAAAATGAACAATCTATTCCAACTGTGATTATGACTAAACTGCAAGCTATGTTTGCCCCAATTATCCAAATCTAAATCATCCTAAATTCTGAACGTCAATGATTAACTTTCTTTATTTTATATTGCAGAAAAATAATGTTTCAGATAAACATAAATTTCTATTGATTTCTCCCAGTATCAAGAAAGATATAAAAACTCTGAATAAAAATCCACCAACGCATCATGCACGTTATAAAACTGTGCTAAATACATTTACATAATTAAGTTCACACTCAATGGCCTAGAGAGATTAGCTTGCATAGCAGACTATCACAGGCATTATTTTTTTTTTCAACCCTGAAGAATCATATTGCTGTCTCGGTGAGGACAGATTATCCCTGGCTTAGGCTGACTTGACTTTTGTTTTGATTTTGCAGATGTAGAAGCCATACTTATTTTGGGGATAATTTTACTTTGAATGTGGATCTTTTCCAGGCTAGCGATGCCGCAGGGCTCTCCCTAGTGATGCAGTAGACGTAGGATCTCAGCCACTTCCCAGTCACAGGGTCACCAGGGAACAGGTGGCTGCCCCATGGTGTCTGTGCTGCTAACCCAGGCGGCCACACAGATCTGTGAATTCAGTGTTCTCCCAACTCACAACATTGCCAACTTCCAGCGGGTCTATCAGGGCACAGCTGCAAAAAAAAAAAAAAAAAAAAAAAAAAAAAAAAAAAAAAAAAAGAACAAGGGTGCAGGGGAGGGAGTGGGAAGTGGGTTTGATCAAAACATGTTGCATATATATGTATGGAATTCTCAAAGAATAGGTAAAAAAAATTAAAACCAAGAAGAAGGAAAGCTATGAAGAGAAGATAGTGTGCAGTTGTCGAGCGGCTTGGGTGGGGCTCAGAGGTTGGGGCAGTCACATCTGCTGGGCAGGAGAGCAGCTGTAAGAGAGGCAGAAACCTGGGGGCTGCATCCTTGGAAGCACAGATAACAGCAGGTGGACAAACAGAACTCAGGCTCTCTGCAGTAAGACCCCGAGACTTCTGGTGACATGGACCTCTCTGGGGTCACACTGTTCAGGTAGGATCCTGCTATTTATACCACAAGTAATCATATTATCAGTGTGAATTTAACCCTCTAATTGGTGTAGTTAATCCTTTAATGGTTTTATTCTAGTTGATGGCTAATTTTAGAGATAACCAGTCTTTGTGGCTTGCCATTTTATAATTTTCTGGAAGCTTTAAAACACATCTTTTTTTTTTAACCTTTAATGCTCTTTAGTTTTGATAAATAGAGCTGAAAATCTGGACACATACGCAGAAAACATGTGAAATGTATCTAAGCCCTTACCATCTCCGCCTTGCCCGTTACATCGTGCCTGCTATTCTGTGTAACTCCTGCCCCAGATGAGCAGTGGAGTGTGTCAATCCATCCTTTAGCTCTTTCAGGAGGATTTCCACACCTGTTCCCTTTTAATTTTTTAGTATATTGGGCTCAGGGCTTCACCTCTTCAGTTCCCTAGTCCCTTTTAATGCATGAAGCCTGTTAACTTTTTTTTTCTTATTTGACTATCAGACTTTCTTTTCAAACTGCTTGCTCCATGGTTTATCATCTTGATTTTGACTCTTTGGAGGCCTTTTTTTATTCTGAAATATTCTTCCAGCAGATACATTTTCTATGGGGTGAATTTGTCCTTCAGTGGAGTCCTGACTTCCATGGTCAATGATGCTTTTTTTTTAATGCACTTTGGAATTTTAGTTCTCAAGTTCACCTAAAAATGTGTGTGTGTGTGTGTGTGTGTGTGTGTGTGTGTAGATATGGCCCATAGATGGTGTACTGTCCATGTGCGTATGTGATGTGGTGTGTGCATGTCATATATAGTTATATGTGCCTAAGTGGTCTGAGTGTATGAGGTTTTTTGTATGTATGTGCAGTGGAGATGGCAGCATGGGTTGTTATGTATATGGAGCAAGCTTTGTGCATTTGTGGTGCGGTGTTTCTATTTGGTGTTTGTGTGTGAGTTAGTATGTCCATGTGATCTGTGTGTATGTGTCAATATACACCTGTGCTTTGTGTGTCTATGTGTGAGTCAGCGCATATATGTGCTTTGTGTGTGTGTCAGTATGCACATGTGCTTTGTGTGTGTATGTTTGAGTCAGTGTGTACATGTGCTTCGTGTGTGTGTCAGTATGGACATGTGCTTTATGTGTATTAATTCTCTCCTTTCTTGCACAAAAATTTTGCTGCTGCTCTGGCATTGCCCCCCTTGCCTCATCGGAATCAAGACCCTGTTTGTTGCTCAGCCCTTGACACTTCAGGGACTTCTGCTGCCCAGGACTGCTAAGCTCATTCTGAGCGAGGTTATGGTCTTTGGATAATTTGTGTGACTTCACTGTTCCCTTAGAGCCCCGGCAGAAAGTGTGGTAAGGAAGGCATCTGAAGCCGCGAGTTCTTGCCTGCTCAGCTCCTCAGCTCTCTGGCAGTGATGATGTGTGCCTAGACACTCTCCCTTAGTGAAGCTGCTGGAAGCTGTGCCTGGAAAAACTCACTTTCCTCTTGAAGTGAGCCCGTTAGAAGGAGGGCAGGAAGCAGGCCAGCTCTGAGGAAACTTGTCATCTCTGCCCTGATGCTGGGTCACTAGGCGGTAGCAGGTGTGGAAAATTGAAAGGACTCTGAGACATTCACAGAAATCTACATTCACCTGACACATTGTAGCAACTGTGAAATGGATACATTTGTATTATTTTCTGCTCACTTTATAGACAGAGCACTTCCTCCCTGAGGCTTTTCCTGCTCCACACTCGCCTGTTCTTTGCTCATGGTTATCCTCCAATTAGAACGGTGTTTAGGCAAAGCCTCATAGTGCTGTGCTAATTGCTGCAAGTTCAGTCACTTCAGAGGAATCCACCCACCTGCCACTTCTTTTGTTGTTGGCTTTTACATTTTTAAATACCCAGCTGTTTGATTAGAGAACATGGTATTGTTAGTCTTTATAAGGGAGGCCTTGGGCTTGTGGGTAGGATCCCTTCTGCATGAGTGTGGGTTCTGTCCACATGAGGAAGGTCTTACTTATGAGCAGGAAACATGTGGATATGAGGGTAGGCTGTGTGCATGTGACGATTGGCTCTGGTCTGTATGAGGGTGGGCTGTGTGTGTGGCTCCTCTGGCCTGTGTGTGGGTGAAGTTCTTGGCTCTCCCCACCTCCCAGTTAGGTTCTCAGTTGTCCTCAGAGAACCATGGGCTATCGTTGAAGCCAGGATTGTGCTGCTTCTGGACTTGCTCAGCCTATGTTCTTACACCATCCAGGACCACCTGTCTAAGGGTGGTACTTCCCACAGTGGGCTGGGCCCACCCTCATCACTCACTAATCAAGAACACGCAGCACAGATTTGCCAATAGGCAAGTTGGAAGGAGGCACGTCCTTAACCTTAGCTTCCTCTTGCCCAGCAGCCACCATCTGTGTCGAGTTGACAAAAACCCAATGAGCACAGTGAGATTAGAGAGATGCTGAAGTCATTAGTTCGTCGTTTCTGAGGTTTGGATTCATAGCTCCTGAGCTAGTTACAGAAATGCATGTATATTGATGCAGCACCGAATGGCGTATAGCCAGTGAGAGAATGTGCCCACTCTGCCTTCCGGAGCGCCTTGTCTCCTCACTGTTTACACTCAGTTACTTTCCTGTGGCAATTCAAGAGCTATAACCATTACGACGAGTCCGGATATAGTTACATTGTCGTGACCTCATTCCTCTATTAGCTGTGTGACTTTACCCTTTGTCTTTTACAAAACTGAACTGTGTGTTTTTTCCGTCTGCAAATGTGCCGAGTCTGTTGTATTTAAGCAGTTTTAGCACAGCTTGGAAGCAGATTTCCCAGAGTGAGACCTTTTTTGTTGTTGTTTTCTAATGCATAGGTTTTTATACTGTAAGTGATCTTTCTGGTATTTTCATGTGACTCGGACCCTACTTCCTGCTCCCAGAATCTGAACACTGAGGAGATCAGGGCCCAGGAGACCACCGGGAGGGAGCAAGATTAGATTATCATGTTTATATTTGATTCACAAAGGAAGAGGAAGGAGGAGCGGGGAGAGAGGGGGAGGGGAAGAGAGAGAGAGACAATGACTGTAGGCAACTCATGGCTGAAGGTGACACCCTCTATCAAGTGTCCCTCTCCCTGTTCATCTGGTCTCCAACTCTTCATGTACTCCGATCTTTTGAACAAGGGTCTACACCACGGGGCCTTCCCTTCACCCTGTTCACACTGCTGATGCCACTAAAAAGCTCCTTTTAGAGGAACCTCCTCTGACACCCCCACTACGTGTGGCCTCTGTGATTCAGGTTACTGGGGGAATTGTCCGCTCACCACTTGGAGGTTTCTATAAGGCAGAGAGGAAGAAGTCAAAGTGAAGAGTTTTGGGCCAAATTGGCCAGGACCAGAAAGCTAGTAACTTATAAAGGCCATGGGTAAAGGGGTCTCTTAACTTACCTCACTGTCATAGGAAATAAAACATTAAAAGCTCATGTCCAGATTGACGTATGACAGAAGGCAGCTTGCGGAGGAAAACCAAGGACCTGCCTCACCTTGACATCATCTATGGAGCAGAGCAGGCATGAGACAAAGCCCAAGAAATGCTAGTGGGAGGAGGAGGGGGTGTAAAAGACCATGCACCCCTGACTGGATGCTTTGGGGCTCTTTCCTCAGCCTGCTGTCAACTTCTGTTCCTGTGTGGTCTTTTTCCTGTCTAGTTTTGTTCCATGCTTAACTGGAAAGGCACGGCTTTTGTTTCTAGCATCTCCTGGCAGCTGCTGGAATTCTTACTGTATTTGCTCTTAAGTGCTAATAAAGTTGTCCTTGGGCTTCCTTCTGAGTCCCTTTCTGAATTCCTTTATTAATGGGAATAAGGACCACAAAAAGAACCTCAGTTGCCCCAGCAACGCCACCTGTCCACTTTGAACACTGCCCTCTCCATGGAAGCCTAGTTTCACACTGATCAAGCTAATCCATCTCTCATTCACTTCGAAGACACTCGGGATGCCGAGAATGCCTCCCCGTTATGTACTTGTGTTTATTCTATTATCGTGAAGCACCCTGAGCTCATTGACAAAGGGCAGAGCATTAATTTAAAATTAATAGGGAACAGCCTGGAAATTGGAAGTCTATGGTGTGGCTGGTGTGGTTCCTCGCTCTGGCCGTGACCAGAAAAAACACCTGCGCTAATCAGCCCGCCGTGCAGATCCTCAGACTCATTGTTACCCAGGACTTCAGTGAGGTTCACGTCAGTGCCTCAGAGCAGGCAGTAGATAGCTGGGGTTCTGGCATCCCAGAGTGGCTGTAGAGGCTGCTCTTCCACTGTGACACCTGGGCCAGGTGGCAGGTGGAACAGCTGGGGTTGGAGCATCTGTCTTGGCCTCTTCTCATAGGCGAGTCACTCTGGGAAGTAAAACGGCCCTCTCACCCCAAATTCCAAGTTCATGGTCCACAGTGTGAAGGAATGGTCTCGTGCAGGGCTTTCTAGAGCACCTTCCACAGAACCTTCTCCCAGACCAGCTGATCGATCCCAGACCACCTTCCATCGATGACTGGGGGAGGGTGGAACGTTGCAGGTCCAGAGCCTAATCGTATTTATCTTGGGCTATCTTTAATCTCCTCATTTGCCATTCTCCATCTTCCTCTGTGTCTGAGCAAACATTCTTGTGGGTAACAGGTGAGGACCTTTGTAGCTTCCACCAACCAAAGGATACGTGTGCCTCTAAGCACCACCCGAGACTCATAGGTTTCCTGTTTTGCTTAAACCATCTTATCTGATATTTCCAATGATTTTTTGAAAAGTAGCTTGATTTATGATTTCCTGTGTTTATTACTAGAAAATCTCTACCAAACTGCTACCACAGCCAGAACTCTTCGCCAATTATAAGATGAAAACCCAGCTGTGTGGAGTGTCTTTAAGCAAACCTCCACTGATATTGCTAGTGTTCCCACCCTCTAATCCAGCCTCCATGAGCCTTCCTATGGCCCTACATGTTTCTACTGTCCGATGACTTGCCAAGAATGGAGAGTATAAGGTTGAATGAATATATTCATTCATTACCACAAAGGTGCCCAGGCTAAGGGACACTGGGAGACCAAGGCTCTGATACAGCAAGCTTCTGAGTGGCTTATAGAAAACATGGCAGGATAACACATTGCAAGTTTTGAGTAGGGGAGATGCAAAATGCTGGAAATGAAGAATGGACCGATTCAGCACAGCTGTGAGTGCCAGGAGGGTGTGGGGTTTGAATAGGATCACGTACTTGAATGGCTGGTCATCAGGAAGTGGTGCCACCTGATAGGGATTAGGAAGTATGGCCTTGTTGGAGGAAATGTGTCACTGGGGGTGGACTTTGAGGTTTCAGAATCCCGAGCCAGACCCATGGTCTTCCTCTATCCTCCAGCTGCCTACAGATCTAGACCCCATAGTCTTCCTCTATCCTCCAGCTGCCTACAGATCTAGATGTAGAACTCTCGGCTACTGACCAGCACCCACACGCTGCCATATTTCTTGGCATGATGATAATGGGTTAAACCTCTGAACGTAAGCAAGCCCTAATTCAATGTTTCCTTTCCTAAGAGTAACCATGGCCATGGTGTCTCTTCACAGCAACAGAACATCCAGTAAGACAGAGGGGGTAGGGTAGAGAGAGCGTATGTGAGCTGATTTTGAAGTTCTGCTCAGCACGCTCAAGAGAGACCGTCGGGAGAAGCCAAGGCTTGCTGTAGAAGATTGAAGCAGGAGGTGATTTCAGCTGAAACTGAACCAGTGCAGAAGGAGACCTGGTGAAGGGTGTTGTGATTCAGAAAAAGCAGCAGAAGATAGAAAGATGCCATGCGACAGAGCTCAGGTGGAGGGGATTTTTTATTAAGGGAAAGTGAATGGGAAAAGGGGATAGGGGAGACCAGCCTCTGGGGACAGGAATAGGAGAAGAGAAGAGGAGAGGAGGAAGAGGAGAGAGAGAGAGAGAGAGAGAGAGAGAGAGAGAGAGAAACAGAAGACAGTCAGATAAACAGAGACACAGAAAAAGAGATGGGAGTGGGCAGGGCCCTTTAAAAAAGGAACGTATGAATGTGCACAGGAAGTGCTCTTAGTGGCTACAGCTGAGGATGTATACCCCAAGGTCAGGCCTGTACAGATGCCTGAATACTAGCAGAGGATTCTCAGTTAGGGCAAGTGTAAACTCTAAGGACTAGGGATACATTTCCTTTGCTTAAAACAGAGATGTCATCAGTTCCACAGGCTTTGGTTTCCATAGCAACCTTCCAGATCAACAATAAATGCCCAAGAAAGACTCCTGCCCAGATGCTTTTTTGTCAGGCCAGAGTATCAAAGAAGAGCTTCACACTGCTGGTCCATCCTCTCCTTCCTGAGCTGTGCAGGGAGAGCTGAGTCCATGTCCTTGAGTCTGGACGTGTCCATCCAAAGACAAGCATCAGGTGACAACAGCACCCATGACTGGGGATCCCAGTTCTTTCTTCTGCTAGATAATCTCTCAAACTTCAGTTTTCCAAGCTGCCAGAGATGGAGGCTAGAAAGGAGTCATTGCCAGCAGCTCTGGGTTTGTGATTCGCATTTTAAGTAAAAGTGAAAAAATAGTGCAAAATGCATCCTTTAATAAAAAAAAAACAGAGAAAAGGGTGAGAAGATGGAGTCCAAAGAGATAGGGAGGGGTGGAATAGGGAGAGAGAGAGAGAGAGAGAGAGAGAGAGAGAGAGAGAGAGAGAGGAGACTGCCAAGTTATTTGGGTTGGTTTTTTCCTCAAAGACATAAATTCTGGCTTTTGCTTTTAGCTCATGTTTCTTGCTTAGCCAGTATTTTATTAATGGGCAAAAATCCAGGATTAAACAATAACATGGTTATGGCTTCCTGCCAGATTATACTTCATGCTTGGCTCAGCACCCACTGTCCATGAGGATGAGCGAGAAGCCCAGGGACTGTGGGGACAAACAGGACTTTCCGTGTTCAAATACAGGCGGCAGCTGCTTCACATGGCTCGTTTTCGGCTCAAGAATATGTTTAAGGTTGAGGTTAAAAAGGGAGAAGCAGAAATATTGAGCATGTGCAAAATTGCATGACTGAGGGGGTTTCTAAACTGCAGCAGCCAGCAGTCAGCCTCCAGGAATGAGACACTTTCTGGAGAGCAGCCCCAGCCCACCATGCTTAGACAGGGGCTGATGGGCAGCTTCAAGGCCAGCATGGAGCCATGGATGGGGTGGGTGCAGACAGCATTGGTGTCTCTCTGGGACAGTGGAGCCCCAGTAGGATGTGGTGCTCTTGGGACTCAAGAGTCTGGCAACCCAGCCTGGGGAGAAATTCTCTCAGGCAGCTGCCTGTATTGTGGCATTCCCAAACGTATGCCATTCCGTTGTGATCCGCACCGCACAGTCCTCTGATGCCTCCCTCCAGGAGGTTCATTTCCTTCGCCAGATCTGGTTTCTGACCAATTTATGCCAATGTCCTCTCCCACTCTATCCCTTTCTGCCCCCTCATGATCCCTCTCTGATTTCAAGGCTTTCACGCTCATCTTGAAGTGTAGTATGGCCAGACACCCGATGAACAGAGAACCAGTCAGGCTGGAGAAGACAAGACAGGAGACAAGGTGTGCCAGGAGATCAGACGGGCTGACACAAGGGGCAGGGTCTGCCAGGGTTTGCCTAGTGCCACACGCCGAATGTCCCTTATTGCCCCCTTGGTATTAATGGACTCCTGTCAATGTGGAGTTCATTTGCCTTTACCCTATCAGGTGAGCCAGGCATTGCCAGGCAGAGACTTGGAGGAATGGGCCACCAACCAGGACTGATGGCGGGAGCCCAGGGCAGCTCTGACCTGTGCACTCTGCATTCCATGATGACAGAGCCTCCCTGTTACAGACTGAGTCTATAAAATGCCCCACATCACTTCTGTGCTTGATGTATTCTGCACTGCGGTGAGGACGACGGCTGTGAAGGACAGCTGAGGTGAGATGGGAGATTGGGGAGAGGGGTGATAAAGGCTGGGTGTGGAGGCTCATACGGAGGAAGAACATACAGCAAAGGCAGCAGAGCACAGCATAGGACCAGAGCACGCATGCTCAGGAGAGCTGCACCTTCCTAGTGGAGAGGACCTTTCAGCTAGCAGAGGCTCACTGTACTCACTGGCTCTCCCATCCCGCTTACCCCGCTCTCCTAAGCTCCTGCTACCCACCCCTCCTCTTGCTATGCATGTGTAACCAACCCCCTCTGTCCCGTGTGCACCAGGGATAGATGCCTGTACTGTTTAGAGGAGACCCAGCCTCCCACTGCTCCTGACGGGTGGATGCAGGAAGCAGCTGAGAGCAGGTTGTTGCAGATTGAACAGATTGTCCATTGTAGACTCTGCAACAGCTGGCAGCGGGCAGTGGAGAGAGTTGACGGCAGCCAGTGCCTCTGAGGGTGTGGACAGTACCAGGAACGTGGCCCATGTGGCTTGCTGTTCCGGACTGGCTTTGCACTGGAATCAGGAAACGATGGCACTGGGAAGCTGACACAGGCTGGACAGGGCTCCTGATTTTCCTATCTTGGGATTCAATAAGACATTGGCAATAGGTTTAATATTGTCATGGAGAAGGTCTTGTCCCTCATACAGTTCAGAGTTGATCCCCGGGTGGCTGGGAAAAATATGGTTTGAAAGTGCTACAGTGAAGGCTGTGTTGCAGGCAGGCACTGTTCACATCCAATTCCCAATCCCAAGGAATTGGATTTCCTGAGGAAGCTCTAAGGGCAATCACCAAGGAGGTGGTGCATACAGAGGCAGACACACAGTGGCCAGAAAATACTTCCCGGGGGTGGGTGGGAGGCAGCTGCTGGGAATTATTGCCCCCTAGCTTGCAAAAGGCCATCGAGATAATTAAATAACACCGTGTCAATACAACCCTGCTGCCTCTGCATCTCCCCAGCATCACCACAATGGGGGGAGGGGGGCAAGCCTCTGCTGCTGCTGGCCTGATAATGAGTGTGGCTATGGATCTAAACTCAACTTCACCACCTCTGGAGAGAAGCAGCCAGGCAGAAAAGCAATAAATAAATAAAAGTCAAGCAGGGAGAGTGAGAGCCACCAACCCAGCCTCTTGACAGCACAGGAATTAATATGACTTATATGGGCAATGCAATACCACACAGCTCTCCACTCAGAGTCACTCGAGATTTTACAATTCGTGTGTATGAATATAAGCATATGTACGCATGGTGTGTGTGCACATGGTTTTGCAGGAATTTTCACCTGCATTTCTTTCATCTGTATAGCAATTGATGTTTGCATTCATTTATCTGAGCAGAACCCTCGCATTTTGCTGCTGCTAGGTGCACACCTGCCTCATTGCAGACACGGTGGAGTCTATCTTGTGTAGTGTGAGGTTAAACAGGTGTTAGGATGGAAGAGCAAATGTCTGGGGTTGAAACCTTGAATATGAGAGGCAGCCATGGGAGAAGGGATAGTTTACGCCTTGCTGTGTCTGCTTTGTGCTGTGAAGCTAGCCAGGTATTGTCTCCCGCAGAGAACACCACGATGGCTGTGGTAAGTGTCTTTCTGGCTGCAACAAGGTGCCGAGAAGGAAATCCTCAGCCAGGAAGGGTTTGTTTTAGCTTGAGGCTTCAGAGATTTCCATTTGTCGCCCTTGGCACTTGGTTTCTGGCTCTGGGAAGATCCAGAGGGTCATGGCAGAGAGGGAATGGTAAACTGAGCTGTTCACTCCATAGTGGCCAGGAAGTAGAAGATGAAACATCTGCCCTTCAAGACACACCTGTTCTGACCAGCTGCCTTCACTCAGCTCCACCTCCGAGGAACCCATTTCGTCTATGGATTCACCAATGGGCTGTTACCCTGACCAATCAGTGGTCTCCCAACCCAGTCGCTTCCTCAGACCCTATCAACTAGTCCACGAGGAGAACAATGGCTCATTGCCTTAGCTTTCTGGAGTGACCGTAATGGAGCAATCATAGCCTGGAGGGATGGGCCCATCAGCTGGCTTTCACACAGGTGGAAGGCTGGAAACCCAAGGTGGATGAATGTTTCCTTATGAAATGCAGATACTCTTCACTCTGTATGTCTGTTCTGATCTCTCCCTCTCCCTCTCCCCCACCCCCACCCCCCCCCTCTCTCTCTCTCCAGCAGCCCTGCTGTGTTAGGGCCCAACCACATCCTCTCTGTTAACAATATATTCATTGAAAGGCTTCAACTCCATCTGCACAGCACGTTCCTCCAGCCACTTGTTTCATAAGTGGTCCAAGCTGTCTTGAGGTTTGTACTGAAGCGATGGACATGCGAACACCCTATCCAACCTCCCCCAAAAGTTAGACAGTTAAGGTTTTGTTGGTACGCAAGCGTCTTCGATACCGTAGGAGAGCATCCCAGGAGCTCCAGCTTGTTGTGAAGATAGGATACAGAAAAGGGGTAGGTCATCATGTCGGGAGGGAGTGGAGGCCAGATGACATAAAACTGTGAAAGTCCCCTGGAAACTTTCCCCCCAAGAGGGGTGAGCAGAGCAGGCTGGGTGGTGTGGAGGTGGACAGGGCAGGGTATTCAGGGCTGTGACTTGGGGAGGTGTCAGAACATGGTTAAAAAACGAATACATGCAAGGAGAATTATGAGTGTTTGTGAGAAAACACACACACACACACACACCAAAAGTCTTGTGACCCAAGTTTCTTCAAAAACACAGAATTCTTATTGGAATGTGTCTTCCTGCTCCTCCCTGATGTAGCAGATAGAAGTGAGTTTTCCAGGTTTTCATTACAAGTGGAGATTGTTATGTCTTCATACGCCTCTAAGGAAAACCATGTTTCTACCACACGCGGCTTGTCCTTGTGACTGCACACTTTACTCGTGAGACTCCCCTCAACCCTCAGGGTGGACATTGTCTGATGCTTTGAGTAAAGTAGGCTGTTGAAGGAGACGTTAGTCTGCCTCAGTGATGGGCTCCATTCGCCCAGGTCCCACCACCTTTGAGGGAGGAGAAGTTAATAGACTTATCAGTGGTAGAATGTGCCTAACTTTGGGAACAGGAATGACTGTCACTGGATTTACAGAAAAGGAACATTTCCTGGGGGGAAGGGGGAGTCGTGGATAAGAGTAAGGCTAGAGGAGAGAAAGCACAGAAACTGCTTTCTAGGGGAAAACCGAGGCATGAGGTCTGTGCCCAAGAGATGTACCTATGAGGCATCAGTGTGCCCTGGATGAAGGCAGAGGACTTTCCTCCCCCCTGCTGAGGCACAGTTCCCCAGAGCTTCTCAGCCAGGCGCAGGTAGCACGCTGGGAGTTTGCTCACATTAGTGGCTCCCTGCAGGGAGCTCAGTTTGACTACATCTCTGTGCTGCAGGATGCCTGGTCCCAGCCAGCAGGAGGCACCCTGCAGGAACACCACACACACACACACACCCTTCTGATCTTCCTTTGGGAAATAATAGTGTCCTACAGAGTGTCCCACAGAGTGAAGGGGTGTTGGGAGCAGTGAGACCCCAGATCCTGAATTTCTTGTAAACAATTTGTTTTCCCCTGATCTGAGTGCCTACAGCTGCTCTGAGCACAAGACCTTCAGGAGTTCCTGATAGCAGGAGAGTGGTTTCTGGTGGGTTTGGCTGCGGTGTGGCTATCTCTATAATCTGTCCCTGAACACAATAAAGGGGGAATTCAAGGATGACCCGTGTTGCTGTCTCTCTGTGTGTGTCTGTGTATTTTAACCTCCAGCCCCCTTTCCCGAAGCTCACGAACTAGGTGCCAGCGCACAGAGCACAGATATGGGGGCGCGGTGAGCGACAAAGGGGTGGCTCGATGACTCTTCACCCCAAAGGACCAGATGAACTGATACCTGAAAAGGGAGAGCCTCCTTTCCTCTCACTGTTCCACTTAATAGTGCCACCAGGGTGAGTTAATTAACTGCTCTGACTACCTTGGTCATCCACGAGAGTGTTGAAGCCATAGTCCATTTGTTTCCAAGATTATTCAGAGGGTGGGGCAGTCTATTAGTGAAATTAATTATGTCAGCATATTAAACAGCTAATGTATATACCTATAATTATCTCACACATCCATAAAGAACAAACTCTACAATCCACCATGACCCTTGAGAAACAACTCAGGAAAATAGGATCAGATAAAGGGAAGATCTTCATTATATCTGGACTGAATACCAGAGCCCACAGGAAATATTCAGAGGGAGTCTTACTGAAGTCACATGGAAGCCTGGGTTTCTGCTCTTCCTTATAATGACCAGCACTCACCTGGACGTCCCTACCACTGTGATGAGAATAAAAATACACAAATAAATGAGAGGAAGCCAGTATCTTCCAACCGTGTAATTAGCTGTGTAGAGGGCCAGGAGGATGAACAGGAAGCCCTTTGCAAGCTGTGTGACGCAGGCAGTCATGGGAATGCTAAGCAACAACTGGAAGGAGCAATTAGAATGTGCCAGAAGGAAACTTCAAACTGGAAATGCCAATTAAAAAGCAAGCTGAAACTCAAGGTATGCACCCCCAAACATCGGTGAAATGCATATGAAATTTATAACCATTTTCAGAACATAAATGCAAATGAGTTGAAGGGGAGGCTCATTGGGGTCTAGGGATGCAGCTGGGAACTGGGGACAAATCAGTCTTTCTCAAAGTGACCACAGATTAATACTGAACTTGGCAAGGGATAAACTCATTGTTGGGAGCTGAATAACCCAATTCTAGAGTGTTTATGGAAAAAAATGCCTGAAACCTATGGCCAGTACCACAAAGAGTTTAAAAAGAGAAGAATGCTATCCGTATTGCTACTAAGGTGTTAATGAGGGGGTACAGTAGGTCGGGAAATACACTTACTTCATATCTCATGGAAAACTATCAGGGGGAAATCAACTTTGAAATCTTTTTACTTCACGTCGTACAAGAAAATGTGTAAGAGAAAAGTTATCACACATGCGTGCATACCCCTCCCCATGACAGTGAGAGTAGACAGTGTTAGGAACACATGAGAAAAGGTACTGACATGATGACCCCAGAGAGTCAGATCATATATGTCCAGTATTGACATGATGACCCCAGACTGTCAGATTATATATATATATATATATATATATATATATAATATTGATATGATGACCCCAGACAGTCAGATCATATATACAAGGTCATAAATGAAGGGAATAGCTAAAAAGGCTAAGGGCATGAGTTCCAAACTCCCCACTAACACGATCAAGATAAGCAACAGTCCAGAAGAGATTTGGAGAGCTATCGAGGCAATGAGAAGGAACTTTCTCGAAGACCATGCTGATGACGCTCCTGTGGGAAGCTCACACACACAGTGGGCTGAGTCCTGACACAAAGGCAGAGACAATAGGGAAAAGGAAATCGAAATGACTCAGATTCTACACTACAGACTGTCGCTCTCAGAACGGAGATTGCAAACACAAGCGGCAGCTCATGCTGAAGAGAATGTGGTACAAGGGGAACACTCCCATTGCTGATGTGTTGGTGGGGGTGTAAACTTGTACAGCCACTATGGCATCAGCATGGCTGTGTCCCAGAATTCTAAGAATCGATCTACCTCACAACCCAGGTATCCCAGCATATGCCCAAAGGATGTCTGCCCTACCATAGGGACACTTGCTCAACGGTGTCTTTATTCATTACAGGCAGAAACTGGAAACAACCTAGATGCCCCCCAACTGAAGAATGAATAAAGAAATTGTGGTACATTTACATAATGGAGACCTATTCAACTGTTAAAAAAATGACATCATGAAATGCAGGCGGATGGATAGAACTAGAAAAAAAAAATCATCCTGAGTGAGGTAACCCAGACATAGAAAGATAAATACGGTATTTACTCCCTTGTAAATGGACATTAGCTATAAAGTAAAGGGTAATCGTGCTTCAATTCACATACCCTGAGAGGCTCAGTGACAAAGAGGGCTTAAGGGGGTGGGAGGGTACATGGATCTCCCTGGGAAGGTAAAATAGAATAAATTTAGTAGATGGACTGGGGGGTGGAAGAGGATGGGAGTGGGAGGGATCAGGTTAGGGGTGGGATAGAAGGAGACATTACTGAGATGGATAACTGGAGTTGCCGGGGACCATGCATTTCAAGGTCCATGTGGAACCCTAGTACAATGGAAACTCCATAGAATCCAGGGAAAACTCCTAATGATGGAGGATATAGAGCCTGAACTGTCCAGGAGGGATTGGGGCACCATCCCAGCCACAAAACCTTCAACCTACAGTTTGTCCTGACAGTAAGAAGGGCTGGGGTGAAGGTGGCACAGAGCTTGTTGGAGAGGTCAACCAATGACTGGCTCAAACTGAGCGCATTACTGTAACCTGATACGCTGTGTTTGATTGACATTCCTGGGAGGCCTGCTTTTTTTCTGAAAGGAAAGGGAAGGAGTGGATCTGGAGAAGAGGGGAAGTGGGATAGAGGGATTGGGAGGAGGCTGAAGATGGACGCCCCAATGATACAGAACTTTGGGTGACTGTCCAGGCAGTCGTATGTCTCTGTCATTTCTAGAGTTTTGGACATTGCTTACAATGAACATCCTGTTTACTTAGGTAATATTATATCCTGCTGGGGTCTTTTATGGAGTTGAAGACTAGATAGTTATAGTTTTCCTTTGAAAAAAAGGTAAATTATATACAAAATTTTGTATTCACAAAGATAAGGTAGATGATAAAATGCAAATGGACTGGATATTGTAATTATTATTCTTACTTGATAACCATTTTGTTTTATATAATTTTACTATGTTAAAGTTTAAATCTTCCTTTTTGATTAGACAGAAAACAGGAAATGATGTGGGATGTCTTTCTGTATGCTGTGAATATGTTTTACAATTGGTTAATAAGGAAACTTATTT
Organism: Alexandromys fortis; assembly: GCF_014885135.2. Classification (NCBI taxonomy): domain Eukaryota; kingdom Metazoa; phylum Chordata; class Mammalia; order Rodentia; family Cricetidae; genus Alexandromys; species Alexandromys fortis. Next base: position 1,742,726 of record NW_026067929.1, read on the forward strand.
GGCCTGTGTTCCTGCAGAGAGATGGGAAGTGGACACAGCCTATCTTCACTCCTGCAGAGAGATGAGAGGTGGACATAGGGGACTCCCTGAACCCCTGCAGAGGGATGGGAAGTGGACACAGGGGACTCTCTGAACTCCTGCAGAGAGATGGGAGGTGGACACAGGGGACTCCTTGAAAGCTTGCAGGAAGTGTGCCTGGTACATTATAGCTGCAAATAAGGAGGAAGAACTTGACAACCAAAATTGTCTTCTGCCTCTGTCATGTAACAGTTATGTGCCCCGTGAGAGTTTGAATAAGAACGTCCTTCATAGGCTCATAGATCTGAATGCTTTGTCAACAGGAAGTGGCACTACTTGAGAAGGATTAAGAGGTGTGGCCTTGTTGGACAGAGTGTGTCACTGGGGACGATCTTTGAGGGTCCAAAAGCCCAAACCAGGCCCTGCATCTCTCTTTTCCTGCTACCTACAAAGCCAGACGTAGAATTCTTAGCTGTCTGGCTAGCACCAGGTCTGCCTGTGTGCTGACATGCAATAGACTAAACTTCTGAAACTGTAGCAGGCACCAGTTAAACACTTTCCTTTAGGAGAGCTGCTGTGGTCATGGTGTCTCTTCACAGTGATAGAACAGTGTCTGAGACATACCTCCTCCCCCAACTCCTCACAAAGATAGAGAAATAAGTTTAAAAATTGGCAACAGAGTCATAAAGTATTAACATGGCAGGGATTTTGGAGCACATCTAGTTTATCACTCAGACACAATTTTATTGGATTTCCTCAGGTCACAAAACAAATCTCCCTAGAAGCTGACATCTTCTGAGTGGCAAGAAACACCACACATGTTTATTTTACGTTGTCTTGACATTGTCAGCCTGAAGATGCATTGACACTGGTCTGCTTGCTCTCTATCTCTCAGCACATGGCCCGTGACACCTTCTTGAACGGGAGGCCTCAGCCAATGACTTTCAAGTGGGGCAACATGGGAAAAGCAGGTCTTTGGGAGAGTCCGTCTGCTTCATGGGATGCCACGGGGACACAGGATGCTTTTGCTCAAGCAGATGAAAGGGAAGGAGGGAGGCGCCATTCCTTCTTCAGAATACAGGGTTTATTTGAAGCCAAGTTTCTGTGTGTCTCCAGCGTTTCCCCCTCTGGTGTCAAAGCTGACAACCTGTTATGCAATCAGATGCCAGATTTATCTCTTTCCCTCCTTTAATATAGTTTTCAGCTTCATCTTTTCAGAAAAAGAAAAGGCAAAGCTAACCATGGACGTTTCTGAGGCATTCAGGATGCCCTAGGGAGTGTTTATCAAAGGACCTGGAAGGTTTGGGGGCAGAATTCACTAAGCCTTAGGCTTGAAGACAGGAATTCAAGAGCGGGGGAAGACAGCTTTAAACAAACACTTATATTCTGTGTGGGTGACAAAAAGGAAAACTTATAAAACAGGTTATTAAAATTCAGAGATGCCAGATGCCGCTGGCAAGTATTATCAGGGGAATTGGGTGTGAGTCTTTCATTTCAGAGCCCTAAACAAGTGGGGCTTCCATTTTCAATTTTAGGAGAAAAAATGTAGGCTTCCTACCTCTCAGTATGAAAAGGGGGACCTTATGGAGAAGTAAAGACATGTCGCTCTGCATGCATGTGTGACTTCCAGTAGAAAAATGTATATCCATTAAATCAATATCTTTGTATAAATGGCAAAACAAAGATCTCATTTTTTTTTACCTGTCAAGCCTCAAAAACACGAGACAGTATTTTCCACCAGAGAAATACAACATGATAAACACAGTCTGTGGTGCTGACACGCCTCATTAAGGAGTTCCCTGAGGGAAAGCTGCAATGTTATGAGAAGAATAAGTACCTGGATGTTCAGATCTGGCGAGCACAGTCCAAGGTGTTGAAGCACATCCTGAGAGCAGGTCTTAGGAGCACAGATACATAGATGCATGTTTGTTTTCTTTCTCAAAATAACTCTTTGAGACATGAATGTCACTTCCACGGCATCATGCTGATTATCATTATGAACATCATACCAATAACACTACAGCTGCCACCATCATAACCATCATGGTAGCCATGATCATCAGCCCCATGTGATGCTCCATCATCAGCACCATTGCCACCGTAATCAGCATCACCACATTTATCACCATCATAAGGACCACTGCTGTCCTTATGAAGGGCATCAACATTTTCATCAGCCTAACCCGACCCACTAGAACATCATATTTTATATGATGTCTCAGTTGATGGCATTTCTTCAGAAGGGAAATCTTGGCCACAGAAGGATCTGTGTCCCAGCTATTACATTGCCTTACAAGTAATTCTGGAAATGGCACTAAAGATTCTAGACTAGGAGTTTGACGGTGAGTGTTTTGGTACCTACTGGGTTGGGTCAGGTCTTTAGTTCAAGGGTCTTTCTGAATCTCCCCAGTAGTGAGCAATAAGAACGTCAGATGAGGAACGAGTAAGTAGTAAGTGTGACAAACCGTCCAGTTGATTTCTAATTTTGACATAGTGACATAATTCTGAATAACATGGGCTCCACAGCTGAAAACACACGTAGGTAGTAGTAAGCACACTGTGTCCGTGTGCCTAGTGAACACAGCCATGGTACTTGATAGCATGCAGACACTGCTGATTTGGGAACTCAGAGAATAAAGGGCCAGAGCTTCACAGAAGACGATCAGGAACTCACACGTAGGCAGCAGTGTAGACAAAGCATCAGTCCAATCAATTAGACAATCAAATCGACCATTGTTGGAAGACCTTTGTAGTTAAATTAACTGAAATAAATCCCAATAATGTCATGGCAAAATCCTGAAGAGTCATGGCAGCAAAGTCTTTAAGCTATTCCATTTGGTGGATTTTACAGGTGACCGTGACTGTGACTAACACGCCATCTCCACAGGTCACCATGTGACTAACACGCCATCAAACTGCAGCATCTTTACAGGTCATGTGACTGACACGCCATCAACCTGCAGCATCTTTACAGGTCATGTGACTGACAAGCCAACACCACTGCAGCATCTTTACAGGTCATGTGACTGACACGCCATCAACCTGCAGCATCTTTACAGGTCATGTGACTAACACGCCAGCCCCACTGCAGCATTTTTCCTTGCAGAACCTTGGCATTTACCTCTATGCACTCCGTAACACTGAACATCACTCCCAATTTGGCACGACACTGGCATCTCACTTACTTAGGCTGTAGCCAACAGCTCTCTAACTGGGTTTCAGACCTGCTCACCAAGAGGGAAACCATGCCTGGTACTGGGGATCCAGTCAACTACTCATTGTGAGTGAAGTCATGGCTATCAGGGGAGAATCTACAACTGTAGTGGCTTTTCATTTGTATTTTAGTAAATAAAGCTTTCCTGAGGATCAGGAAAGTAAAACAGCAGCCCTGGTCAGCCTTATACACTGGGCAATAGTGACACACACCTTTAACCTCAGCAGCCACATTAGTTTGCCGTAGAAACCAGGTGGTGCACGCCTTTAATCCCAGCTTGAGAGAGGAATATAAGATGGGAGGAGACAGCTCTCACACAGTCTCATTCTGAGATTCCTGGAGGCAAGATTGCCATTCTGGACCGAGTAAGAGGTAAGAGCCAGTGGCTGGTTGTTTTGCTTTTCTGACCTTCAGGTTGAACCCCAATTTCTCGCTCTGAGTTTTTATTAATCGTGTTCCACACAACCACTAATTACAGAACATTTGTTCTCACACCCACAGGTGAGTTCAGTCCTCACTCCTCATCCAGAAAACCACTCTTTGCAACTGATGGAGACCACTACAGAAAACCATAGTCAATCTAAATGTAGAGATGTGGACCCTGATCCCAAGAGATGCTTCGATAAAATTCTTTCATACCTCAGGCTCAGTGACCATTGAGGAAGCGTGAGGTGGTGTCACAGAGCCAGGAGACCCAGAAATTTGCTGTCTGATTATTTCATTCATTCGTGTTCACAGCTCTAACCCATAAAGTTCTACCAACATAACTATCCAAACACCAACTGACCAAGATGGTAGCAGTCAACATGCACAAGGGGATCGATCAATCAGGGAAATACCGAGAGTCTTCCACCATCCACAGCAACGACTGTAGACAGCTGGGGACAGCTCAGCGCAGGAGAGGCAGCCCTTGCCAGGGCAGAACACACCAACTGTGTCTGACGTAGTGCCAAGTGGGCGGCCCTGCGGATGCACACACAAGCAACATTATATGGGATCAGCAAACTGCATTTATAAACGGATATGTATATGTGTCTATGAATACAACAACGATCTATGAAGAAAAACCCAGGAATCTGAAAGAGAACATATGTTAGACAAAGAGCCCCCCAAACAAACAAATCAACACAAACAACAATAACAATCAACAAAAAACACAAGGAAAAATGAACCAGAAACACAATTTTTCAGTTTTGGTGGAGGCCGGAAATTCCAGTTCAGGGATACTTTTACTTTCTATAAAGGCCTCTCTCTTCCTGGTCTGTGGACACTTAGACAGTTCCATTCACAGTTGACTTCTCTGTTACACACACACACACACACACACACACACACACACACACACACAGAAATAGGGGGACGGACAGACCCCTGGTCATATCAGAACATCAGCCCACTGGCATAGAGCTCCATCTTTATGGCTTCGTGTAACCTTAAGCACTTCCTAAAGACACCAGTTCCCAATACTCAGATGGAGGACTAGGGTTTTAGGATGGCTTGCGTGAGGCAGAATTTCATCCATAATGTATGGAAATAAGAAGAGGAATAGGGTCATCCTTGGTTTTTCTTATAGAGATTTATGATGAAAACAAATGCAGTGGAAAACTGCCATGGATTTGCAGAAAATACCCAGGGTTCTCAGATGCTCACTCCAATATTGTGAGCATAGCAAATAAATTAACTGAAACTAAAGAAACCATTGCAATGTTAATATAAATATAAATCACCGCAATCACAAACATTAAGAGCTGCACTGGCATTCCCTCCTGAGATGGTTCAAAGGATGATGAACTATGAAATCAGGCAGAGATGACTGAGATCGACTCTTTGTTAGCTGACCTTTATATTTGGGGAAATGTGGGAGCATATCATAACGAAGTTTGCCTGTGTCTCCCTGCTCAAAGGTTTCCACGGCCTCTGAAGAAACCAAGCTAATTAGATGGGAACTATCAACTGGAGAGCAATTACAGCCAGACAGGAAAGAACCCCAGCGGCACCGCACGTTGTAGAAATTTATGCTTTAAGCAAATCTCTAGCTTGTGTCTGAATTGTGAGTTCAGATGCGGCAGTAAACACGGTAGTCAGTATGGAGCCGATGTCTGTCCATTTATTCAGTATAACTTGGATAAGGAAAAGCATGTTTTGATTCAAGCAGTGACTTGGCACAGTCCTCTTTTCCAAGCACAGAAACCTAAACTCATGAGTTAATTCATCTGCAAACGCTTGTCGTTAACGGGTGCCCATCTCTATGAACAGCTAAGGCTTAAAAATAATTTTTTCCTATTTTAAATCATGTGTGTGATTGTTTGTCTCTCTGTGTGCTGTGCAAATGCAAATGCGGGTGTTTGTGAAGCCTGAGAGAGTTAAGATTCTCCTGCAGCCAGAGTCAAAATCAGTTGTGAACTCTTAGACGTGGGTGCTAGGAACTAAACTCAGGTCCTCTGCAAGAATAGGCACTGTTCTTAATAACCAAGCATCTCTCCTGCCTCACCTAAAGGATTCTATAAATATCTTTTTAGGGGTCTAGCTTATAATAGGGACAGGGAGCAGGTTTAGGTATAGCTGGTTTATCTGGAATGGAGAACACGAGCAATGATAGAAAAGGGCTCACAACAGGTACAGACAGACAGGGTGGACCTGCACTGCAGCAGGTAACCTAGGAAACGGGACAGGCTCCACTGAGACAGGGAGGGTGGGCATGCCCCACCAGAGGGCATGTTGAGAACTCACCCTTACACTCTGCCGGCAATATGAGAAAGTCACTCTGGTTCTGTGAAACCGAACAAGCCAGGGAACGCAGCAGCTATGTAGAGCGATTCTGCAGCCGGAAGGCGGATGGTTCCTGTCTCAATCCCTGGCCTCAGCCAGGAGGCATTAATATTTCCAGGTCTTTGTGCTCACTCGTGAACATAATCCACCTTCCAGCAAAGTGAGCTGTCGCTCCCTTGTGATCTCTGCTGCTTTTATTTGATTGAAAATGGAGAGGAGACGCTTGAAGCTGTTAACTCAGACTGTCTTCGGGATTTGTCTCTTGCTTAACTGAAATTCATCAATGCCGCAGGCTGTAAACATGGCCGGGAAACCATCAAAACACGGTTTTACAATTTCACATTTCTGTGGCTCTTTAAGCTTGGGAAGGGTGCCTAATTACAAAGACACTGAACGTGTGTGTGTGTGTGTGTGTGTGTGTGTGTGTGTGTGTGTGAACACCCATAACTAAAACAGGAAACAACAAGATGGTGGCAGGACTGGATTTGGCCTGTGTTGTCAAGAATTTCAGAAGCAGCCTTCTGGTTCTTAATAATTGTCATGGGTCTGACTTATGCTGCCTGACATCATATACTCACGGCATGGCCACATTCCTTTCCATCCACTCTTGTTTTCTTTTTAAGTGTGAGTGGCCCTGAAGATGGAGCCAATGCCCTCACTTATGCTAGACAAAGACTCCCCCACTGAAGCTGTCACCTCTGCTTGTTAGACAACAGATTAGACAGAACCAAAGTCTCTCACTCTCTCCATGAACTCACTGTAGCTTAGTCAGTGAGTTCTTGAGGTTGCCATCCTTCTGCCTCTGCCTCCTAAAAGACCTGGATTTGCTTAGAATCTTTGACTCAAACTTTCCAAAAAAAAACCCTCTGGAGCTGAAACATCTGAGTGACATATTAATAGTGTCGGAGACTTCACATGACCTCGGCCCTCCTTCGTATGCAGTCACCCCTCCCTTCATCTGATGTCACTTCTCACTTCACATGACATCATCCCTCCCTTCACATGAGATCACTTCTCCCTACACATGACATCACCCCTTTTCTCACATGACGTCACCTCTCACTTCACATGAGGTCATCACTCCCTTCACATGACATCATCCCTCCCTTCACATGAGGTCATCAACCCCCCCTTGTAAGTAGCCACCCCTGTCTCCACACGAGGTCACCCTTTCCTCTTGCTCTGCTCTGAGGAGGGACAGCTCTCCTCTTCCTAGGTCCTCTACTTCCTCATTCCTTTACCTTCCCAGTTGTGCCTCCAATGTTGGTTTCTTGAGGCCACTGGACATAACGTTTCCCAGCAAGAGCTCTAAGTGCTCACTGTTCCATAATCTTTACCATATGATCCATCTTCAGATGGAGTTATTAAATATATAACTCACTTTTAACCCTCTGTCTTCACCGTGGGCAACTTTCCTTCTCTGGATAATTGTGGCAGAACCCATCTAGGCTACTAAAGTCGAACTGTTTACCCTCTGGCCTTCCGTGGGAAAAAGTGTGGATCCCTGCTGTATAGGAGTGGGTTCCATGAGTGAGTATTTCATGGAACTGTTACCAAATGACCCAGAAGCAAACTCTAACAATACCCACAAAACACCAAACACAGTACCACAAGGTACGAGAAACATTTCAGTACCAGGAAATCTTAGAACTTAGATTCAATTAACAATCTGCCAGAGCCCTAGATTTTCTCATATTTAACATTTGCAGCCAACAAAAACACTACCCAAGGCCAATACCGCTGTGCCAAATATGATCGTTAGGGCTTTAGTTAATATATCAGAATGTGAACCCCAGCATCTCTTCCTTCTACCGAGGGCTTTGATGCTCATCCTATGCAGTGGGAGAAAACTGAACACGCGTGCAGTGTTTTTGTAACAATTACCTCATTAATTTGTAGAAAAAATATATGTGTGTTTGTGTAAGTGTATCTGAATGCCTGTGGGGCCAGAAAGGGCTTCCGGTCCCTTGGATTTGAAGTTACAGGCAATTGTGACCACCTGATGTAGATGCTGGGGACTGAGCTCAGGACCTTTGAAGGATCATTGATTCGTCTCGTTAGCACCTTATCAATTGCTTTTGTTCTGATATTTCTAGAGATGAGGTTAGTATATCCCAGAGAACCATATCAGCAACCCTCCCCATAAAACAAACAAAGAAATGGAAACCAGCACTGGGTTGTCTCGGTGCTCTGAGAAGGAAGCTGTGTCTGCACCAGTCCTCCTGTGCCATGGTCTTTGAAAAGCACTCAAAGAGGAACAACCACGAGTTTGTCAGTTCCAGAAGAAAGGTGAACGAGAAGCCCTGTGGGGCAACCAGAAGCTGAAGTCACTGGGGAGGACCCAAAACGGCACCTGATCCGTCCAGTCACATGACCAACGCGTACCCTCACATTAGCGAGGGCAGTCTTCAGCAATGCCCCCTGTTCCGAGGGACCGACACCTCGAATCTGCCCAGGAAGCTGGTTGATGAGAAGGTGAGAAGGCTGGGTGTCACAGGTGTTTCTGGTTTGGAGGAAGGATGGGCAGAAAGGAGCAGGCCAGAGAGTGCGCCTGAGTGCCTCCTGATCTTCATGACTGTCCGTGGCTCCCGTTCATTTCTGGGGGAAGGCAACATGGTGCAGCCCTTTTGAAAATGGCCCAGTATCTCCTCAACTACAACTCACAGGTGTGCTGCAGGCAAGAGCTCCAGTTCTTATTATATGCTTCCGCCAAATGAAAACTTATACAGGAAGGGATCTGTGTCTTCCTGGTTCTAACAGCATTGGCTAAAAGAGTCAAGATGGATCTATAACTTGAGTACGTGTAAGTCGATGAATGCATGAAGATGCGTCATGCATGTGTGTAGCAGAGTGATGTTTGGGCATTGAGAGAATGAAGCCCAGTTACATGGAAGGCAGCTGCCCACAAAAGCCCACAGGCTCTATGACAATGTTCACGTGAAAGCCCAGAGTACAAAGTCCACAGTGATGAGAACTGCAGTGAGTATTGGAGTGATGGGGGTGATGGGGGTGATGGCCAGCATTGACTGTCAACTTTAGGGGATCTGGAATCACACAGAAGACAAGCCTCAGGGAATTATGTAGATGAGGTCAGCCCCTGTCTGTGCTTGTGAGGGGTTATCTTGGTTAGTTTAATTAGGTAGAAGAACCTACTCTATGGCAGAGCAGCCAGTCTCTGGGCTTGTGGCCTGTGCCTCATAGAAGGGAGCTGAGCACCAGGAATGATCACTGTCTGCTTCCTGAGGAGACGGGTGAGCAGCTACCTCTGTGACTTCCCCCTTACTGTGTGTGTGTGTGCCCTTCTGTGAGCCTCCTGGGTGCCTCCTCACTTACATTGCTTTCAGCAGTGTGTTTTGTAGCAGCAACAGCACAAACAGCTAGGGCAGAAAGAGGGGAAGCAGAGAAGATAGAGGGACAACAAGAAAAGTTATGGGATTTCTTTTGAGGGGGCAAAAGTGTTCTAGAACTAACTGTAGTGATTCTCACACATAACCACGGACACACAAATCCACTGGGCCACATGCTTTGAACCGGCGGTTTGCGTGGCATGTGGATTGAACCCCAGGCAAATGGCTCAAACACTCATGATCCTAGCTGTGGCTTTCTCTCTTTGCCATCCTGAGCACTCCCTCCGGGCTTCTGGGTCTTAATGTGGGAACACCTCTGAGGATACAGAGAAACTGCTTGTGTGGTAGCCTACTTCCTCCTCAATCCCAGGTGCAAAGGGTTAAACCAAGAACAAGCAGGGTGTGGCACACGTGTGCTCCCACAGCTCAATGCACCGAGCTCTTTAATCTGCACCAGTCAGCATAATGTGGGTAACACTGAGAACAGCCATTATGCAAGGGAGAGAAAAAACTAAAGCCGTGGGATCCATCCCCCAGCCCCATCTCTGTTTGACCCTAAATGACTGTGGTCAGTTATGGCTGGGCTTCTTTGAGAGCTGTTTGCCCGACTTGCTCAGTCTCAGGCTCCTCTGCCTGCAGGAAATCTACATCACAGCAGCCTGAAGGTTAGAAGTCTCTCTATGGGTCTCCTTGCCTGCAGCTAAGGGTCTTGTAAATAATTACACTTAAAGACCTGGCAACAATGGAGTGACTGTATTCCAGGGAAGAGCTAATTAGTTGAGCTTGGTCTCTGACCGGTAAACCTCTGGGAGGCTGAATTCTTGTCTCATGTGATGTTTATAGCCCTTTGTTTGCAGAGAGCAGTCCTTCACTGTGTGAGCATAAAGCAGGCCTCTGCTTTAACATTCTTATCCAGCAATCACGGAGCCTAAGGGTTCTTTATGAATAGAGTTACTTTTGGAGTGGATCACAGGACTGAGGCCTGCTAAAGCCAAAACTAAACCATGGATGTTGTTGACAGAGGATTGCCAGTGGGGTAACCCCTCTAGGGTAAACAGTCAGAGCTCACGAATAGCCTGAATACTTGCAACTCCCACTAGAGAACCTCAATGGATAGGGCCCAGGATGTCAGTCTTTCTCTAACCTTGGCCATCACTGTCTTGTCTCTCGGATGGAAAATGAAGGGGGCCTTCCTTCCTTCCCTGAGCTTGTCTGAAGATGCCTAGTCTCAAATTTTAGATCTTACTCATTTGCAGGAAGTAAGGCTTGACTTTTTTTTTCCACAATTAAACATAGATTCCTTCTTCACTGTCCCAGAACCCATATAAAAGACAGGCTTCCAGTAGGATCTACCAATTTACCAAAAGCCGGTCAAAGCCCATTTCCGTAACATACACATCTGCTAATTTAAATCTCTCCTTTAAAGAAACTCGGCACAGTCTTAGCCAGAGAAGCAGGTAGAAAGCTCACTTGCCTGGAAGTGGGGCCCTGACAATAGCCACCTCTCCCCAGAGGACCTTGCCCAATGTGAGAAGAGGAGGGAGGTGACACATCTCCCTGAGATCCAAAGTCACACATTGAGGAGTAGAAATTCTGTATTCTGACTTACTGATGGAAAATAGAAAACGGGTGATACACTGCGTGAGCACACACCACACACATACACAGACGTGGGAGAGGGGAAAGGGGGGGAGAGCAGGAGTGGGAGGGAAAGGAGGAGAGGAAGATGAGAGAGAAAGAGAAGAGCGGAGGGACAGAAAGTGGGGAAATGGGAAGAAAAGAGACAGAGGAAAGAAAAAGGAGAAACATTTTGACCTAGTTTATAGTTGTCAATATATCCTCATGTGATTGTCCTGCGAACTCTACCAAACACCTCGGGAGAGTAATGTCATCCCTACCCTAGGGAGGATCCCTAAGCATTCGTTGATGGCACATGGTGCAGACAGACAGGCCAGCGCTCATGCAGGTCCTCAGCCTCCAGGCCGTATGTGGCCTTGGCCCACATCCCCATCCCCAGTTATCTGAACAAAAGGCACAGGACACCCAAGGGAGGTCTCTTTTTGCGGAGTAAATGGGTAAAGCCATGTCACGACCAAGTAAGAGAATGGGGTTCCGTCCAGAGAGGTGGGGCACTGTGAAGTCTTAACCAGAGGGGAACCTGAGAGCCTGAGCTGACTGCGTTTGGAGCAGACAGTCAAGGGGACACTTTCTTTTTTGTCCCCAGAGACTCATCTCAGAGTCCCAGTATAGTACTGCTAATTGGCCCTGAATTTGGCACAAGTTTCATTTTACAATGATTCTCCTTCAGCAAAAGTTCCAGTCCTGCAAGATTTGCAGGGCCAGGCTGCCCAAGCACTGAAGCTTAGACTCTCCATCCGTGGTGGCAACGGTACTCTGTTCCAGCAGCTTGAAATATTGCCCATTATTTATCTCATTGTTTCTGCACAATAAAACAAACCAGACCGTTAATCTACCATTGATGGATATTATTATATGCCTTAGAAAGTTTGCAGAAGCAAATTGGGTTCACTGTGGAGAATAGCTGCCTCCTTGTTTCATATCAAAATGCCTAGACGTCTCCCAAGAGACCATGTCGGCCATGAGATTTATCCACTGCACCGCATTTGCTAATTTCGTGAGCGTTCTGAGCTCAACCGCGCAGCTTAATACAGCAACGCTGTGAACCTGAACAGATACACGGAGATATGGGATCTGTTCAATGCCATTTTCCGTCACATGTATCAGAAAATGTCACACTGCCAGCTCCATATATATCATATGTATATATAATACATATATATGCACAAATTATTATTCCTTAAAAACGGCGGCGGGGCGGCGTGGGTGTGTGGACAAACACAGGATAGGCGGACGCAAAGGAAGAGACGGACACGCAGCTCCCACGTGGGTGCGTTTAATGGGGAGAGGGAAACACGATAAGGGCGGGACGTGCAGACACACGAGGAAAAAGGGGCAAGAGAGAGAAACCTCGTGGAGCGCTCGCTTTTAACTGCGGGCGCAAGGTTATCTGGGAGTGATGGTCTTCACCTGGGCGCG
>NW_026067929.1:1762001-1816398 GCF_014885135.2 Alexandromys fortis
ATGGGGAGAGGGAAACACGATAAGGGCGGGACGTGCAGACACACGAGGAAAAAGGGGCAAGAGAGAGAAACCTCGTGGAGCGCTCGCTTTTAACTGCGGGCGCAAGGTTATCTGGGAGTGATGGTCTTCACCTGGGCGCGCCAGCGCGCCCAGGTGAAGGGAAGTCTGGGAGCTGTAGTTTCCAAGGAATAACACAAATACATATTCAAAAATGTGCTTGGCTCCTCCTTATAACATAAAGCTTCCCAAATTCCTCCTGATTCATTTGCCCTGATTTTAAAAAGAGGAATGCTGTGCTTGAAATAAAAATGTAAGCATTTCGTGTTAAAAAAAACATAATAATTCTACATAATTTCAAATTTCAGGCACACAGCAAACATAAACAAGTGTTCTAAGCTGGGGATGGTAAAAGACCCATTGCATGCTCTGACATGCTGGGAAATATGTCCTTATGCTAATTGGTGGTTCTTGGCGTCCTCTGCAGAGGCCAGCTTTGTGAATTCTCGGGCAAGTTCTGGATGGCAGCCGTTGGGCAGGCCTAGGGTTGAACCTGCAACTCTGTCCTTCCTTGTAACTTCCTGGTCCGTAGGTGCCCACATTCTTTCCCCCACAGTGTGTTTTGTGCTTCAGCTCCTCTATTCCCTGGCTGAACTAAGATGCAGAGAGAGCTTGGGCAGAAAGAGCAGGTGCCATCACAACACTGCTCTCAGTAAGTATGTTTCTTTAGACAAGGTCTGACTGTGTCTGTTCCTGGCCGGTGGCAGAGCAGGAGCAGCTGCAGCTTTGTGACTTCAAGATATCTATGCTTTGGTGAAGTCAGAAAGGCATCACACTACTTCCTGGATACCACAGACATCACAAGAAGGATGGGAGAGCGGGAGGGAGGGAGGGAGGGAGGGAGGGAGGGAGGGAGGGAGGGAGAACGGGAGGGAGGAAAGCAAAAAAAAATCAGTTCATCCAGTTTGCCACGATTTGAGTAATTCAGAAAAGGAGCATTTCCTTTCTCTCTTCCTCTCACTTCCTGTGGATGAAAGTCCCCAGAAAATTTCCTCAAAGTCTGGGGACATTTCCTACGATGTCCTGGCTCTCTGAAGGACATTGTCACTTCTGCCATGAGGCTGTTTTCCCACCATGCATTCGCTTGCTCACTTCGGTTGCTGAACCTACCTACTCTCTTGGACCCCAACTAAAGGCGCAGCCACATCTCCTCTCCCTCTCCCATCCTGGCAGCTGCCACTTATCGTTTGCCTGCCCTCGTGACTTTCCTTCAAATTCAAATAAAATAGAGCTTCCTTCTAGATCATTTTTAAAATTCTTTTATTAACGAGACAATGAAGCCAAACAAGGGAAAGCAAGAAGCCAACCAGGAGCTTTCTTGACCCTCCTCAGCCTTAGAAGGAGCTTGAAGGAACGTTCTGTGCTGGCCAGTGACCCTGGATTCCGAAAGGCAGTTGTCCTAGATGACTCTCCATTTGCCCCTTAATTGTCCATCATTGAGCAACACGGGGGTCTAGAAAGATGACTAAATGGTTAAGAGCATTTATCTGTGCTCCCAGAGGACACTGGTTCAATTCCCAGAACCCAGAGGGCAGCTCAAGATCATCTATAAGTAACATTTTGGGACATTCTATATCTTCCTCTGGCTTCCCTGAGGAAGCATCAGGCATGCATGTGATACACAGACATACATGTAGAAAAACACCCTACACATAACATTTTTAAAAAGAAAAATATAAAAATAAAGCAATTCCATACCACCTGCCACTAACTGAATGACTCTAAAAACAGCAGCACAGAAGCAGGGCATGCAGCCTTGGCGGGTGCCACCTGCCAGTTCTTACACTGGAACCCCTCCCTTAGCTTGACCTGACTGCAAAGGCCAGCAACAGATATCCTGACCTTTGGGAAGGTGAACCTGCACTCTGCTCAGGAGGTATTTCAAGTCGATGGAGTTGACAAAATGGACCCAAGGGAACTGTGAATGCTGCTTTCAGGCTTCGTTCTTACAAATTTGAAAGGTGCCCTGACTATGTGGAGATATTATGTTAAAGTCTAGACCCTGTGTGCTCTTAACATGTTTTGTATAATATAAATCTGAAATAAATACATCAGTGTAATTAAGTCGAATGCTCCCTGGGAGGCTTCCAAGATGGTTTTGTCCCCTTCTGGGAATCTAGTTTAGAAACACAGAAATAATCTTCAGTAACCAGAACTTCTCTGCTGCTGATCACGGGCTCGGATGAGGGAGACTGGAGGGGAGACAAGAGGCATCATGGCCTTTGGACGATGTAGTAGCTCTTCAGGACCTGCCATGCCTTTGCTTTGACTCTTGCTCTCTGGGCAGGAGCACCAGTCTCAGCAGATGGGTGGTCTGATGGGCCCTGGTAATATGTAAGGCAGCTTGATAGCTGGGCTCGTAAAGGCAACCCGTATAAAGTGATTGGGTGGGCAGGAGGAGGGCAAAAAAGAGGAGAAGAGGGAGGGGGAAGGGTAATAGGGGAAGGGAGAGGGGAGAGCTAGGAGGGGGGAAAGGGAGAAGGGAGTGGGGAGGGGGAGGGAGAGGAGACTTTGGTCTTTCAGCTCACACCACTGCCAATGTTTGACTTACAAGCAAGCTTGGTTATCAAGTCTCTGGAACATTCTGGCTAGGTCATTTTGCGTAGTGGCTGCCTGTGCTGCATTGTAAATGACTCCATTCTAAAAGGAAAACACTCTCAGGAGGTTTGATGGAGGAAGAACTCTCTCAACTAGCCTGTCCTCCTTCCAGAGTGTTGAGGGAGAGGTGGGGAAAGGATTCAGAGGGCCTCAAGTACAATACATCGTCTGGAGGGCCAACATTGGGTTCCTCGTCCTGGGCACGCCTCTCTCCTCCTCCATTCCCCTCCTTTATTGCACAAGGCCAATCTGCAGCCCTTGGCCCTATGTGCCAGTTTGTTGAGAGTAGCTGGGAAAGACAAGGGTGACCATCATCACAGAGAACAGTGGGAGGCGGCACCATCATGGCCACACTCCTGTAGCAAATAAGAAAGCATTCCCTGGGCATTGTGCCCTCAGCCCTAGGACAGATGTCTGGTCATCGGAGGGATGCAAAGAGCTGATCCCCTCAGTGATGGCCTGTTTTGAATGGCATTTTGAATCTTTGTGTCTCATGCACTTCATTCTCCATGTTATTTTCCTATAGTTGCTTTGAAAAAATCTGTCAAGTTCAGCACCCTAAAGTAACATGCATCTATTGTCTTGTGGAGATAATTTTCTCATACACACATAGATTACAGCTACAGTCACAAGTGTCCTTGTGTGATGGAGGAGAGAGAAATGTGACCACAGACTCAGGTGGAGTGGCGTAGTCACAAACGAAAGACTGCCAGGGGGGTACCACAGTTTAAAAAGAGAACTAATTCTATCTGTGGAATTCTGGAAGAGGCTTAGCTGTGTTAAGCACAGAAAATTAGCTCTACAAGACAAGTTAGCGTGTCCATTTCCTCAGCATCAAAACCTTTGGAGGAAGAATAAAGAGGGCACCATGAGGAAAATGCTGTGTGTCCGTGTACAATATTCTGAAATAAAGTATATCCGAGCCTTCTAAAAACTCACAAACTAGGCTGTCAGTCACCCCCAAGACATTTGCAAACCCTCCAGTTCTTCCCAGCTAGACCTAAAATCTATTAAACACTTTGCCTAATGGTGTGGGTGGAAATAGGAAGGCTGTTTTCAATAAAGCCGTATCCCTCCACACAGTATCCCTTGGACCTCCTTTTCTGCCTTGAAAGAGCACCATAATGCCATCTGAAACCTCTCCTTGATGAGCAGATATGTCCTTGCCACCCAATCACTCACTTCATTGTGCAGTGTGCTGTAGTGGAGAAAGCTCCTCATTTATATGGAGTCACCTGCCACCCAACACAACATGTCAACAGCAGAAAGTCCTCACTTAGTCAAGACAGGAGTGTGAGGGTCAAGTCTGCCCTGCGAGCTTAGCAAATGGCAACACCTGGCATTTCAGACAAAGTCCTCATGGTGCAAGGTTGGTGGGAGACAGGTGCGTTCTCCTTCATGCCTGCGATGCATGTGTGCACGCACACGTGTGTGTGCATGTGTGTACGTGTGTGTGTGTGTGAAAGAGAAATAATGTTAATGGGCGTTCTGACAAAGTAGTAAGCCTCCTGCTGAGAAACAGTCCTGCCAGTTTTCTTTATTTCACTCTTACTTCTTAAGGGCTTTGTCTCTGATTCCTCTCCCTCCTCGTGACTATTCCGTGTGCAATGTCTGACCTTGAGCACACCGGGGGAGGCAGCAGCCCTGTTCAATTTGCTGCACATCAGTTAGATGTAAAGTCTAGATGAGACCATTTGTTGGCTTCTTGAGATCGTCCCAACAGTTAATGATCCGGAGCCATTCACTGACAGGTTTAATCAGGTAAACATCTACATACGTACTTTAAGATGAGAGCTGAACTCTGCAACCTTGGGCAAGGTGCTAGTTATCTGGGCGCTCACTTTTTCATTCGTGGGAGGAAGGAACAAAGTCGGTCAAGTGACCTCCATGGTTTTCTCATGCATTCCCTGCTTTAAGGCATAACATTATTTAACAACAAGGAACACTGGGTTTGGAAACATGAACACAAATAATTGCTAGAAATTGCTACCTCGAGTAGATTTTTGTTATTAATGTTTCCAGGAAAGCCTCATAGATACATTTTTTAATACACAGTAACTTAGTAACTACACTAAATTTCATTGTGTATGCCCAAGGACAGGTGGTCTACATACATCAAGACATTCATTCCCAGAATTCAGTACATTGCCAGTAAACATCATTCTTTGAGAATTATGATAAAAAAATGATTATAAAACAGTTGCTTAATTACTTGTGAAATTAGTCCTAGATATGAAGCATTTGCAAATACCTTTCTTTTCAATTTTGAAAGAGTCTTGAGGAATATCTGAAAGGGCATACAGTCACTTGAGAGCAGCTTTGATTCTCACACTGGGGACTCTCTTGTCTGAAGTTTCAGTGTTACTTTGTACCAACTCGTTACGATTTGTGTGGATGTCGGACACAAGATAGTGGTGAACCAGGAACTGCGCCAGCATCTGCCCCTTGGAAAAGCCCAGCAGCTGGAGGACCTTCCTGCATGAGCCCAGGCAAGGGGTAATTTCAGACTATCGGTTCCTTCTTCAATTCAAACAATAATAGAAGCCACACCCATGTTCTGATTGGAGCAGAAAGCAAACATAGCCTTGGGATTACAACCCCTTCCCTTGGGTAACCTTAGCGAGATCTGCTGGATGCTACTTTGACAGAGGGGGCTCCACATGGAAAAGAAGGCAACACAAGTTTGAGGCTGATCACAGAATGCTGCAAGCTGAGTGTCATAGGACATTCTGAAGTTGCCAGCTTCTTCTAATCGAATGTCACTAATTTGCTTAAAATTTTATATTAATGTATAAATGCTGATGATGACCTGGATCACATCTTGGTCTGATTCAGCAGCTAGAACTCCCCCATGCTCCTGTCATCTAGTCTTAACTCTAGACACGTGTTGGGGAAGCTTGGACACACCTCACGTACAAAAACACCTTGTATGCAAATACACCTCAGATGCCAGCCCTTCTGTGGCATCTAGTGTCTGCTGCAATCCAGGCTCAGCCATGTGCTTAGCTTCCCGGAGAGTCCCTGTAGCCAGCAAATGTGCACACGGTCACGATTAACATTATTAATACAGAGGATTTGGAATATCAAGAATAGACTCTTAAAGCTTTGCAATTTAATGATCCAAGTGGGGCTTCTTAATGACATAAGCATGCTAAGGAAAGTAAGTATGAATCCATTTTACATGCCCCTGCCTGAAACAAGGGAGGACTGAAGTGTGCAGAGGGAATCATCACCTACATATGCACCCTGCAGCCAGTATCATGTCTGTGTCCCGCCTTCCTTGGAATTTGGTGCAAACTCAGTAGAATTCATTGATGTGAACACAGGGTGCTGTAGGCATGGCAGCCAAGGTGGTCATCCCCATGCCTGGACATTGAAGGGCTCCATCCCATTACGTTCTTCTAGATTGAAAGTGGCAGGCTTATAAATAAGGTATGACTGGATACTTGCAATGTCTCGGTGGCTCTTGGAGGTAATAATGCATTTATATACTAAGATACTTTATATGTCTTGCCTACTGCAATCTTGCTTCCAAGTGATACATAGCATTTCTTTCTTTTCTTTTCTTTCTTTTTTAAGTAGGAGGAACAGGCAACTTCTCCTGGGATTTGCAAGGACATGCTGAGGATGCACTGGGATGATGTCATCCAAGGGGTTAGATTTGCAATAGGGTTACCAACTTGGTTGGTAATTACTATTGCTGCTGTGTTAGTTTGCATAAAACATGCAAATCAGTCTGAAGACTTCACTGGATGCCTACATTATAAACAGCTTACACATGCTGAGGATTCAATCACTTATAGAGAGAAGGATTCCCTTTTATTTAGGACCAAGGAGACATTTTAAATCAAGACTACATAAGTTAAAATTAAACACTAAATCTACCCCATCAAATATGATCTCGATTTCATTAAAGAATAAATTAACTCTCTTTTCTTTGTTCTAACTACATATTGCTTTGCAAATTAACCGAGCTCCCAGATTTAAGTAAATTCTGGGCTTGTTACACAAAGTGGGGGTATTGACAATGATTTTATTAATCTGAAAGTATTTGGATATTGAAAATTATGAAGCACGATTAATAAAATCTCAGAAACAGATTCAATCTTCAGGGTTCAACCTGAAGACCAGAAAAGCAAAGCAGCCAGCCACTGGCTCTGACCTCTACCTCAGTCTGAAATGGCGATTCTGCCTCCAGGAATCTCAGGAGACTGAGACTGTCTCCTTCTGTCTCATAATCCTCTCTAGTTCTGGGATTAAAGGCATGCACCGCTACTACCTGCTGTGTATTATTGTTGCCTGGTCTGTAAGGCTGGTCGGTGTGGCTTTTTTACTTTTCTGATCCTCGGGAGTTTTATTTATTAAAATGAAAATGAAATACCACTACAAAATGAAATAAAAGGATGCTCACTCAAGAGCCATACATTAATATAGGGGTCGAGTAGCACTGTGGAGAAGTGTGAAAGGCACATGGAGAAGTTAACTTTGGCAGTGTGGCTGTGAATTCGCAGCACATCTAACTGCTGTAAAGATCATTGGTAAACACCACCCTTCTGAACAGTAACTCAGCTGCTATAAACCACAGAGCTTATAGAGAGAACAATCCATTAATTGCTCTAGACACCCCCAGAGAAGTTCACTGTCCCAGTGAGGCATGGAGTCCCTCACAGAGATGTGTGTCTTTCTGGCTATTCAAATCTAGTCAAGGTGTTAGAGAACAATCAACCGTCAAGGACCCATAAAAACAAAGCCCAAGCACTCCACTGCCTGGGTCGGTGGTGGAGCATGCTGAGGCCTTCCCTAACTCCAGTTAAGAAATAAACAAAGCCATGAGCATTTCCTTATTTCACTGTTGGGAGCAGTGAGACCCCAGATCCTGAATTTCTTGTAATCCCCTGATCTGAGTGCCTACAGCTGCTCTGAGCACGAGACCTTCAGGAGTTCCTGATGGCAGCAGAGTGGTTTCTGGTGGGTTTGGCTGGGGCATGTCTATCTCTATATAATCTGCCCCTGAACACAATAAAGGGAGCCTTCTTGGGGAATTCAAGGATGACCCGTGTCGTTGTCTCTCTGTCTGCGTGTGTCTGTGTATTTTAACCTCCAGCCCCCTTGCCCGAAGCTCGCAAATTGGGTTCTAGCGCACAGAGTGCAGACACTGGGGCACCATGTACGGCAATTGGAAGTCTCCACGAGATATCGGCACTTCTCCATGGCAACCTCTCCATCCCAGGTCAGACATGGTGATGTCAGAGGTGTCCTGAGATTTCTGTGGGTATGATAAACTGAGGGAGAAGATGGCTGCTTCCCCAATGAAAAGATTTTCTGAAGATATTGAGGCTTGATAGTTGCACATTTCTACTTTTATATACCAGTCAGATATTTATGATTATACCAACAGATTGTGTGTCTTCGCCCATAAACATTGGTCTTCCAGAATTCTTTGACTCCTCACTTCTACAGAAAATGTCCACATACTCACCGAGAAGGATTTATGTCCCAGGAAATGCACTGCCCAGCATTGGCATGACGGACAGACATCACTGGTCTCTTGCAAGGACAGCAAAAGCTCTTGTTTGTAAACGGAGACTACTCTTTTGTTCCCGGCCACGCAGACCCAAACAATCAAACAAAAACCATATTAATTACAAAACTGCTTGGCCTATTAGCTCAGGATTCTTATTTCCTAACTCTTACATCTTATTAACTCATTTCTATTATTCTCTGTATCACCACGAGGCTCTGGTTTACTGGATAAAGTTCCAGTATCTGGCTTCTTCAGCAGCTACACGGCGTCTCCTTGACTCCGCCTACTCTCTCTCCGTATTCCTTCCAGTCTGGCTATACTCTGCTCTGCCTTAGGCCAAAGCAGATCTATTCATTAACCAATAATGGCAACACACATAGAAGGACTTCCCACATCACTTGTTTCCCTCTCTTGCTCCTTCCCTGACTCCAGTTTCTAATCTATTTCTGATTAAGTCTGACTTCTGACCAAGATGTTCGGTTTCTGACTTGAGCAGAGTTACCCAGCTTACCTCTGAGTGGCACAAAGGGAATCTTACTGTGTAGCCCTCTGATTTCTTCTGTTAAGTGGTCCATGACACAGTGTTTCCTGACGGTGATGGTGATGATGGTGTCGTGTGTGTGTGTGTGTGTGTGTGTGTGTGTGTGTGTGTGTGTGTGGTATGTATGTGGGTGTGGGTATGGGTGTGCCTGCGTGCCTGTGTGTATGTGTTGTAAATATCTGTGTGCCTTTGATGTTTTGGCTCCTTTATCCTGAACACTTTGTTGTCTTCTGGCATTTGTGACAATGAAGTAATTCTAAGAGAGCCTCGAAGGGGGTATAATACCAACGAATCATGTTGTTCTCAAAAGTAAAGACTTCCTCGAGCATCTTTTACAAAACATCTGCCCAGTGTGCTCTTCTGCCTTCAGGTATGACAGGAATGGACCTGCTGGTACCTTTCCTGCCTCAGAACTGTGAACAATACATTCCTGATATTCGTCTATGATGGCACTGATGGTCATTAAGCCAGCCCCCACATTTATGGCATTAACTTTAACTGGCATGTTTACAGCTATTGGTATTCTGTAATTCCAGCCTGTGAGCATACATCCCCCCCCCTCATTTTCTCCCTCAGGTGATAGGCTAATAAAAAAGCAAAGTTATCTTCCAGAATTTTTAGACTTATTTTCACTCTCAAATACCTTTCTCTGTACTTTTTCCATTCAAGTACATAAGAACATTTTGCTTTAAGGCCAACACATACTGTTTCTGCTCCACAAGGCTATTATGATTGACAATATTTGAAAAATGAGTATACAGAAACCACCACAGAAGCAGACCCAGATTGTTCAGGATTGTTCTCAACCTTCACGGGTTAGCATTTTGCCATGTTGATTTCGGGAAAAGACACATGTATTGAGACCACGGCAAAAAGGCCTTCCATTTTCTTTCAGCGTGCATGGGCAAAGCACCTGAGACAAGCTGGCCACAAGAACTTCCATTGTGTGCCCCTCTTCAGGGTATATGCTTTAAAGGGGAGGAAAAACTTTAACTCAAAAAAAAAAAAAACCAGCAGCTGGTTCTGATGTGGCTTAGAGTGAGGAGGGAGTGTTTGTGAACTTTAACCCCCGTGGGAGGTGAACAACTGCAGGGATGAAAAGTGGGGTACCCACTCGGGGTGTCTGGGGATCCGAGGTTTCCTGAAGCCTCGTAAGGGGCAAAAGGAGAGTCAGCTCCTTCTTCCCTCAAGTGAAAATTCGCCAGTGATCAAGTCCACGTGCAGGGAATCGCGAGGGCTGGAGTAAGGTGCCAATACACTCTAAATTCGCATCTTCCGCTCCATCCACACTCCAGCTAGACAAGTACTTAAAAATAGCCCATGATGCATCTGCCTATAAATACTCCATCAGCTCCCTGGTTTGCCTGAGATGTCATTCCAGAAGACACAGTGATACCATTTTTACTTCTGGGAAAAACATGAACGGATTCTAAATTTTTAAAAATTCATTTCAGATTCTTTTTTGATTGGCTTGGCATTTAGATGAATTTAAATCACCTTCCGAACCTAGAATTTAAAAGAAAAAAAAAGATGAATCATAACGTTTAAGACTTTTCATTTTAGAATATTTGATGAAATAGAAAGATACAATCAATACTTGTTCAGCCATGACTTAAATTAATGCCTTACTAAATAAGTTGCCAGATGAGAAAAAGTTAAGATGCAGATTAACACCATAAAATGGAAGCGGAAATAGAAATCTCAGAATAGGTATGTAAAATCTGAAGAAGGTTTAAATATCCTTGCTATAAAAGTAAAAAATAAACAACACCAAACATCTCAGGTATTATTTCTTTTTCTTCTTTTTAAAGTTTTTGCAGTGCTGAGGATTGAGGCTAGGACACCACACAGTCTGGATGGCCGAGTCCTCTATCCTGAAGCTGTAGAGGACTTCCAGTCTTCCTTCCATTGCTTGGGGACAAGCTCTCTCTAAGCCTCTGGACTGGCCTAACTCACTCTGTTCTTCCCCGGATGGCTTCGAACCCGTGCTGCTGCCTCAGCCTCTCAGTATGGGGATCACTGACCATAAGACTCTTCTAATCAAGACAACCAATCCTTAGAAAACTCAGACTGATTTGATCATCACGTCGGTTAAAAACCTGATTTTATATCCATTCTCTTATTTATCAGACTCTAAAACATTCTCTCAGTTATTCTAGCTTGTGCTGGATAGTTTAATGTCAACTTGACCCAAGTTATCTGAGAGGAGGGAACCTCAGTTAAGAAAATACCTCCATCAGATGGGGCTGTGAGCAAGCTTGTAGGGTATTTTCTCAATTGGTTGATGTGAGATTTCCCTCTGTATGCTGTGATTACCATTAATAAATAAACTGCTTTGTACCTAAAGTAGGGCTGGACTCAGGCAGCGGAAGCGAAACTGAATGCTGGGAGAAAGAAGGGTCAAGAAAGAAAGGAGAGAAAGAAAGTCAGTTTCCTGTTAAATTATGGTTGCTGAGTATGTATTCTGAATCTATAATCCCAGTGTGCAGGAGGCGGAGACGGGGAATCTCCACAACCCGGGAAGCCAGACAAACCAAAACAGTGAGCTCTGGATTCAGCCTGGGACCCTGCCTCAGTATATAAGGTAAAGGGCAATCAAGAGGTAACCAGACGCCAGCTTCAGGCTTCCATACTATGCATACAGGCATGCACATGTATCTGTTACACATGTGCACACTCATACATGTAAATCATATCCACATACAGCACACACAATACCTATGTAAAATCTAATAGTGATGATAATTTTCTTCTATTGCTCCTGCTGTTACTGCTCAAGGTGGTACTGGTGGTGGTGAGAATGTGTGTGTGTGTGTGTGTGTATGTGTCTGTGTGTGTGCTTGTGTGTGTGTGCTTGTGCATGTGTGTGTGTGTGAGTGTGTTTGTGTGTGTATGTAGCAATTGCTTTTAATTGCTTTAGGTGTTTGATACTTATTATCTTTTACATTTGTATCTCAGTTTTAGAATAATGAATGTTTAAGGTGCATTTTTAGCTGAAGTATATACATACCTGAAACTCGCTCTGTAGACTAGGCCTGCCTCTGACTCCCAAGTGCTTGGATTAAAGGCGTGTGTCACCAGTGCCCAGTTTTAGTAACTTTTTAATGAAGAAGTACTAACGCCTTGACATCCTTTACCTTTTTACACAAGTTATTTCCTCCCTAATAGACTTTTCTCGTGTTCCCTGTGGATGATCACTTGCCTGCATCCATCTGCTTCAGCCCACACGCCATGCTCCAGCGACTCCTTGTGCCGACACTGTAACCTTCTCCCTCCCAGGGAGCCTTGCAATGCTCTCTGCCTGTCCTGTGCTATACATCATTGCTGTCTTTGGCTATTTGACTTTTGAACTTTATACTTTAACTCTGCTGTGCAAGTCTGGGCTCACAACAGGTGCCCAGGGAGGTTTTCTCATTGTTATCACGGTTGAACTTCAGACACTGTTTCTTGACAGCTCTCACCATATAGAGGAATCCCTCAAAGGGTGCTGTCTCGTGCTCAAAGGTGAGAGAACGTGACACTTGGCCTCTGCCTCAGATATTCCTGGGATCAAGTTTAGTAATAACTTAAAGCATGGCTGAGATTCCAAGTCAATGTACTGTATTGTGAAAAGGGCTTATCAAAATGGCTTTAACATACATGCTGTTGTAAAGGTCACATGAAGCGTGTTCATGAAGTCCCCAGCACACGTTGGTAGTCACACTGAGATCATCATCCCACGATGCTTGCCAAATGGACCCCTCCAGCTGCACGCCTGGGAGGAGCTGCCACCCTGTGTCCCAAGGTCACTTCCCAATGTTAGTCAACTGAGAACTGAAGCACCTGAGAGAGGATCCTCAAATTCTGTTATCTGAAGGAAGCAACATGACTTTTTTTTTCATGATGAGAACATCTTATTTTCAAAATAAAGACTTTGTGCATTTGTTTTTTTTTTTTTTTTTAAATGTAACACAGCATCCAGGAATGGTAGTGAGTGAATGATTGAATGAATAAGAAATTAAGACCTTAAGCTGACCTTGCAAGAATTAATCAGCAGGAACTCAAACATCTCAGTATGTGGTGTTAAGCTAGCAGAAGTTTCTATTTTTAAGACTTCACTGTTCATAGACCATTAGATGTGGATTTTGCATAGAAATTAGCAAGAAGCTCTCAAAAGAGGAATTCCACTTCACCATATTATTTATTATTGAAAATGACAGACAAGAATTCTTGAAATGATTCTTTCATTTTGGGAAGATTATTCCAGGCCACATCTCTATCTAGAGGATTAACCTGTTTTTACAATATGAGGCCTGTGAGAATTTGATATAAGTGCCTTTGCTCACTGTCATTTTCTGATGACTTGCAGTGACTGGCTTGTCATAGTCCTGTCTCCGGAGAGTCAGCACTGCTGCCTAGCTGTGTTTTGTTCATTATTTCAAGGACACTAAGCATAGCTGAGCAACAGAGACTCGTGACCTTGGCCTGCATCCCAGGTCTTTCACTGTTATAGTACAACTGACTATAGGCCAGATTAACATATGAAGTCTTCAGATAATAAATAGCTTGACCAATTGATCTATCATCCATCTATCTATCTATCTATCTATCTATCTATCTATCTATCTATCTATCTATCATCTATTTATAGTCTATCAACCTACCTACCTAATATCTATCTATCTATCTATCTATCTATCTACCTACCTATCCATCTATCTATCTACTTATCTATCTACGCATTTAGAAATAAAAAACATCTTTTTGTGTCCAAAAAGCCAAGCCCCAGAATACAGCAGCAGCATAGATTGGCAGCTAGAGTCAAGGCCAAGAGAGCAGAAGAGCAAAGAACTTCCCTGTGCCTGTGCCCATTTATCTGGACGACTACTGAGACCTTTGCTCATCCAGGGTGGGTCTTTCTACACCACGTAAGGCCAACATGATGAGACAGTTCCCCAGTAAGACTCTCTTCCCAAGCGATTGTAGGCCGTGTGAAGTTGACATGAGAGCTCGCTGTCACACGAGGAGCAAAGATGGCCAGGGAGAAGATAACCTCCAATCGGTTGAGTCGCGCAAGGCACTCCAGGGAAGCCGTTTCCATGAGTCTTCACCGTTGGAACAGGCTTTTCAGTGCTGCAGCTGCCTCTGAGTCACCCGTGCTCCTGGGAATTACACACACTTACACACAGCGAGCGCCCACAAAAAGCCCGCTGATTCACCAAGCTGAGCTGGGTGCAGTCCTCTGATCTGTCCTCGACGTCCTATCTAAAGTGTAAAAAGAAACAGCTGTGGGGCTCTTGTACACAGAAGGCCACTGAGTGCTGGGAAGGGGGGGGGCGTGAATGGGTGATAGCTGCCTCCTGAGTCCTGGGCATGAAGATTTTTTGATGTGGCTTCTAGGCCCTAGAGAGTGTTTCCTGTGGACCGAAGAATTTTGCTACCTTTGTAATTTTCCCACATTTTCTTTACTCCTTTGGAGAAGCCACAGCAAAATAAACCAAAGCGAAGTCATGGTGAATAACATATGTTTCCTGCTGGGCTCCGGCGCCCGGAAGGAGAGGCTTGAGGGCAAAGCGTAATGGAAGTCCGTGAAGTAGTAATCCTATTGGATTAAAGGTTTATCCTCCAAATTCCCTTTCTTCTCCTTGCTGCCTGCCTTGCGGTAATCCCAGATTCCTCTTACGGTAAGTTTATAGAAAAGCGTTCCCTTGGAGAAGGGGTTTTCCCTCGGGGAAATACCAGCATCTCTCTGAGATAGCAGACTCGCTCTTCCTCCAATGTGCTGATCCCATTGGGGTCCCATGTAGAGCATGCGCAGCCTACTCTGCACCCGCCCAGGGTCTACAGTGAAGAACTTCTCCTTTTGTTTCCTGGCACTTGCGATTTTTACCGGGTCAGTGCGGTCTGCCCATTGTGTTTGTTCACGGTCTTCTCAAGGCTCCATTCTCCCAAAGAGCTCCTCGTTTGCTTCGCTCTTGATAAAACACACATGGCTGTCCACCGTAGTCATCATAGGATTCACTGCATGGTGCTGAGGACATGTGACCACTAGACGGCCGCATGTACCACACCACCTCCCTGCAGTGAACTGGAGGGCAGGAATTCTGGCTGATTCTTTGCTTCTATCCTCTGACTCACTACAGACATGTCTATAGTCAAGGCAAACAGCCTTCAGAGCCCAGAAATAGCCCCTGTGCTATCTGCATCTACATCTTCCTTCTTAGATAGCAACTCGATGTTCTGAGCAGCAACCTTCCCTATTTATTGCCAAACCTCCCCGAGGTCTCCTGTACCCCACCTGCTCTGTACCCTGTGTGGGAGAAGACACTCTCCACACCCTGTAGATCGCAGCACCTTGGCATGAGGGGCTTGACCAGGCATCCCCTGTTAATATCTGCTGTTTAGAGGCCCTATGAGACTCTTGATGCTTATATTTGTTGTCAAGGAAACTCCCAAGCCCCTCAGTATTTATACCTGCTTCAGAGGGTCCACCCATTGTACTAGGAGCTGCTTGTTCATCTCCTGGCCACCCAGACTCCCGAAATAATTACACAGGAACTATATTATTTAAATCACTGCTTGGCCCATTAGCTCTAGATTCTTATTGGCTGACTCTTACATCTTAATTCACCCCCTCTCCATTAATCTGTGATCACCATGAAGTAGTGGTCTACCAAAAGAGCGTCTTTATTAACTAGTGGTATTCACAGTATACAGAGGGGAATCCCACATCAACCCATAGTACCCCGTACCTACACCTGCCCACTGAGCACCCCCACCAATACTCCAGAGGCTCCCACTCCACCAGGGTGCTGCTCTGTTTCTCAAAGAGCACTCACCTCGCCCCGGCAACCCAGGCTGCAGAAACCCTCGCTGGTTCTGGTGCATGTGAGTCTGTCCTGATAACTGCTAGCCGCTTCTTCCTTTATCCCTTGTTCTGGAACAGCAAAACTGTAAGAAAATTTTAATCTTCTAGTCTTGTGACAACGTTTTGTCAACAGAACTGGCCTCGGAGAACTGAAGCATCTGCTGAGTCCCATATCTGGGTAGGGTAATTTGTCTCTTCTAATTTCTCACTCCCAGGGGGTTCAACATGGTAGGGAAACGGGGAAACAGCACAAGGCCACTTGGAGGCTGATGTGGGGGGTGGAGGGCACAATGGCTCATGAAAAACAGCCACTGTATCTTTAAGGTGACCCAGTGATGAATACTGACTTAAGTGAAGGAGGAAGGCCTTAGTATGGGAGGGATTTGTTCTATGAAAGTCCGCTCCAGATAATATTCAGGACTCTGTATATGCCTTAGCAAGTGTATTACCTTACCCTAAAGTTGGAGAGTCCACAATTGCTTTGTTTGCTTGATTCTGCTTTGGTACTTTGTTAGACTGTCAAGTTCTCATTGTATAGTCCCAGGCTAGTCTAGAGTTCAAAATCCTCCTGTCTCAGCCTCCCAACGTCTGGGATCGTAGGTGTGAAATACCACCCCTAACTCTAGTTTGTTTTTACGTTTATTTGTTTATTAACGGAGGGCAGAACATGAGCATTGTGTGGCAGTCAGAAGGCATCTCGCGGGAGTTAGCTCTCTCCTTCCACCGTGCAGGTTTTCAGGAGACAAAGCTCACACTTGGCGCAAGCATCCTCACTCACCTGACCATCTTCCTGTTCTCTCCGCCCCACTTTTACTGCGCACATTTTTCTGTTTTCACTCATCCGTCATCCGAAGTTTCTTTCTTACCATTGTGGATGAAGGCTACTGATGAAGACTCACACGTGAGGTTTTGCGGGGACACTTACTTTCAGTTCTCTTGAGTGTTATCCCAGGAATGATGGTTTGCTATCCGGTGAGAACACAGAAAGACGTGGAAGGAGCCCCCATTCCATTCTGAGGAAGCGTCCACTCTAGGAAAGTCCTTGGATCCACAGATTCGTTGCTGCTGAGACGGGGTGAGGATGTAAGGGTCGGGGCTGATGAGCAGAGTGACGCCAGGGTCTTGGGCTGCGTGGAGATGAAGGCGTCACGTATGTGCTGAGTCCAGTAACCTGGGTGTTTGAAAACAGTGATAAGGAGACAGTATCTTCCTTTTCATGATTTTCAATTGTTTTTCTAGAATTTCATGCATGGATACTGTATTCATATAATTTATACCCATCCCTCTTCCCCTATTTCCTCCCATGTCCCCCCATGCCATGTAGAGTTCATGGCATGTTCTTTTTCATTATTGACATTATATATAGATTGGTATTGACATTATGTATGTGTATATATACACCTGTCCATACACATACATACATACTTGGGTCTGTAGGGGACGAATTTTCTGTTCTATATATTTTACCAAAATCTTCTCTTAATAAAATAATTTGTTTCATTTAAATGCAGACAATAAATTTAGAGAATTGATAAATTTGTCTTATACAGATCTCACTATTAGCACATAAACAAATAGACAAAACAGATGCTAATTAAAAACTGATTAGGATGGCTGCAAGGACACCATCCTCTGGGGTGATGCAGCTGGACGCTGCCTTACAACGCACTGTATCTTTAAGCTGGTCCCCTGGCCAATTACTGTAAGTACCTCATTAGTGACACCATAAGCGGAGGTTTACTGTGCACTCAAGATCACTCTCGACATTACTTCATATTTTTTCATCTTTGATGTTAGGATAATCAGGCATAGGCTGAAATGAGCCTGGCTGAACAGAAGCGAAATGGGCCAATTTCAAAAGCAATGGCTACGCTTTTATCATGCTTTGAGAAAAGGAGAGAAAACTGATCTTCTGTTTCTCCCTTGGTTACCATGGGCAAGCCTGCAAACAGAGGTCATTCCACGGATGTCTTCATGCTGTTAGTGGTGACAAAAAGAAAAAAGGAAAAGCTCGTTCTTTCCCCTGGGGAAATGAGTTTAGAACACTGCACAGCTGTGTGCACAGCACAGAAACATCTCGGTAATGAAAATGGAATCCGATGTAAAAACAACAACCGTAGCTTTTGGACCCTGGCTCTCCGCTGTAACTGTAAAGCCCATTTGCAAATGGGTTGCTCATCTGTGAGCCATATGTATGCACGCACACGGATATGGGCAGGACTCCGGCAACATCAAACGGTGTTTGACCTGGCTCACCCCTTCTCAGCCAATAAAAACGCCGGAGAACCGACATTCCCCCCCCCCCGTCATATTTGATTTCATAGTCTCTAAAATCTAAAGTGATTATTTTCAAAAAAACACAATTAAAATTCTTTGAAAGCACCCATAAAACTTGCCGAGAGCTCCCGTTTTATAGCATTTATCCCGGCACTGAAGGATGAATTGCTCGTGAGAGCATTTTACGACCTGCCGTTTCCAGTCTTGACATGGAGCCAAAGCTCCCAGCACACAAACAGTAGCCTGCACTGCCCATGGCCCACCCCAAAGCCCGTCACCCCAAGTGGAGATTAGAGCTTCTTTAAGTCCTTATGTTTCTGAGTAGAGAGAGCCTGAGAATCTTCCTGAGGCTGCAGGGGAAGAACTGACTTTCCTCCTGGTGTCTGGCCATGGATGACCCACTGTCCTGTCCCAAATATCTTCCTCCTGTTCTTTCAGGACCCTCAGACATCTGCCCACTTGGAGACCGTTCTCCCCTTACCTGTCATTCCGTGCACATCAGACTTCACCATAGCCCCCTCATCCAGTTGTGTCTGCTGCCGGGTGAGCCCACCACATTCCTCTCCGCAGCCCAGGTTCAACAGCTTCTCAAACCACGGTTGCTTCAGCCAACTTTATAATGTGCAAGTGTCCTGTCGTTTG
Organism: Alexandromys fortis; assembly: GCF_014885135.2. Classification (NCBI taxonomy): domain Eukaryota; kingdom Metazoa; phylum Chordata; class Mammalia; order Rodentia; family Cricetidae; genus Alexandromys; species Alexandromys fortis. The sequence continues at coordinate 1,780,488 of NW_026067929.1, forward strand.
TGACCATTTAACACCTTCTACCATCACAGAGATCATCAGTTTGGTGCCACTTTTGGGGTACAGACCTTCCTTTAGCATATAGACCAGTGGTTCTCAACCTTCCCAATGCTGTGACCCTTTAATACAGTTCCTCATACTGTATTGGCTAACCCGCAACCACCAAATTATTTTGGTTGCTACTTCATAACTGTAGTTTTGTTACTGTTATGAATCATAACGTAAATATCTGTGTTTTCCAGTAGTCTCAGGGGACCCCTATGAAATGGCCAGGCAACATTGCAGAAAGGAGGCAACCCATGGGTTGAGAACCATCGGTATAGATCATTCTCCAGCTGTGTTCACTGACTGTCTGCCGTGACTCACCCAGTGTCTGTACACATGTCCATTCTTCTTTTTGTCTCCATGTCTTTCTGCATCCATGATCTATCTGTTCACTTCGGTATGTGAGGGTATCTGTTTCTTTTTCCATATGAATCAGGGGTTTGGCTGACACTTAAAGAACTCATTTACATGAATCTGTTTTTCACCCACTCTGACCATAGTATCAGAGAAATTAAGACCATTGGTGTAGTATTTCATATGGGAAGTATGAGTGCAGCTTTAGACAGGTTTGCAATGGTTCATTTTAGTATCATTTCGAATGGCCTGAGTTACACCCAGAGGTCTTTTTTGACGTTCCTACCACGTGCACAGCAGTTATACCAGAGGTCTTTTCAGACGTTCCTACCACGTGCACAGCAGTTATACCAGAGGTCTTTTCAGATGTTTCTGCCATGTGCACAGCCATTATTTCTGAAGGTGAGCATTTGAATCAGCAAAGGAAGCATACACACATAGTGTATCTGGGCATCATTCACTTCGGGGCCCACAGAGGGCAGAGAGGCAGAGGAAGAAGGTACTTTATATGAGATGAAATGTCCATTTCCTTCTTCCAGTGGACATCTTCATCTCCTCTGGGTCTTAGGCCACTGGATCTGGCAGAATTATAACTCTGGGAGCTTTGGTTCTTCCATTCCGGCAGATGGTGGGATTTCTATGTCTGCTTAATCATCTTGGTCAATTCACATTCCTCTCTCTCTCTGTCTGTCTCTGTCTCTGTCTCTGTCTCTGTCTCTGTCTCTCTCTCTCTCTCTCACACACACACACACACACACACACACACACAGAGAGAGAGAGAGAGAGAGAGAGAGAGAGAGAGAGAGAGAGAGAGAGAGTTTCTCTCCCCAATCATGTACTCTTTCTTTGGATAACCCCAATATACATTTAAGAGCAAAGGACAATCCTATAGGTATGGGTCCATTCTAAACTAAAGGGCAGAGAGATGGAAGTTCTGCTTCTTCAATGTTATTGTCAACAGGTGTGGCTAATATCCAGACTGGTATTTCAAGTATTAAGAAGTAGATCTGTTTCTACCTCAAACAAATGTTTAAAGATCCAACTAGGTTCCTACTCCCTTAGGGAGATAACTATAGATTCCACCCAGGGAGTGATTCGCCTACAGAATGTTTTGGTCTAGGGTGTCTTGTTTCAGCAACAGAATGGTGTGGGAGGTCCTTCTGTCTATGTGTTTCTTTTTATTGGTTAATGAAACTGCTTTGAGCCTATAGTAGAGCAGGGCAGAACAGAGGTAGGTGGGGGAAACTAAACTGAGTTCTGGGAGAAGAAAGGCAGAGTTTAGAGTGAAGCCATGTAGCCCTGCTAGACACAGATGCCCAAACTTTACCCAGTAAGCCACAGCCTCATCACAATATACAGATTACTAAAAATTGATTAAATTAAGATATAAGAGTTCGCCTATAAGAAGCTAGAGCTAATGGGCCAAGCAGTGGTTTAAATAATATAGTTTCCATGTGATTATCTCAGGTCTGAGCTGCCAGGCGGCTGGGAAATATTCTACAACAGAATGTTTAACTCAGAATGTAATTCCTCATCCTTCAACTGGTCTGCTCATTCCTTGTATCATGTTAATGCAGTTTTCATCTTACTCCTACATTTTGGGGTCAGGGTACTTAAGCAAATGGAAGTTAAATACAGGTGATTTTCAATAGTCCCTGGATGTCCCTCCCGATACCACCCAATGTTTCTGTTTCTTATTTCTCCTGTATCTATGTTCCTTTTGCCTAATAATTCTAATCCTCACGCTCCTACCCTGGAACATATGAACCCACCGCAGCTATGATCCGGGCAGAAGTCACCCCTAAGATGGCTTACGACATTCCTGTGCTGTAGAGGATAAACACCAGGCTACGTCCTCCTCTTTTCTTAGGTTGAAACTGTTTTGTGAGGGTTATATACCCAGAACAGCATGGTTGGACATGGAGTGTGAGCTTCGGGATCAGCCTCCCTGAGCAGCAGGCTCAGAGACACATGCAGTTGATGACTGCAACTCAAAGCAAAGAACAATGCGGCGGTCGAGAAAAGGGATATTGTGATGAATCGATCATCATGGAAGATTGTTGTGTTTGTCACATCTACCCCAAACCAACCCAAACGTAAATATATAAAGAATCAATTGCCGCCCAATTCTTCTCACATTTCAGGGACACCCCCCATACTTTAACATCATGGAAATCATAGAAATCAAGCCATGTCTGATTGCCGAATGTAAATTATGAAACAGCGGCAAGTTAGAGGGGAAAATACCCCTTAGAAATTGGCTCATATCCTCTTTGCAGCCCTGGTAAGCCTAAATTCAAAACTTAAATATTAACATGTGCTCAGATCTTACTCTGTTCTTCTGCAGTTACTTTGTAAGTCAAATGACATTATACAGAATAAAATAGACAGAAATTGATTTGTATACTAGGAGCATCTAATCCAGCTTTCAGATCAGAGGCTAAAAACATGGAAAATATAAGCGAGTTTCTTCAGAATGAGGCCCAGAAAGGCGTCGTGGGCAGCAGCAGGACAGTCTACCACAGGGCGACTTTCCTTCATTCTTCTAGGGTCTTCCTCACAGTCTTGGGTCAGCAGGACAGACTGACAGTGTCCTATAGAGAGTTTGTACTTAAAGATGCAGACAGAAGCGAAAGTTCAGAGTTCAGGAGAGTGAGCTGCTCTTGGCACCAACCGTTTTCTCTCTCTCTGCATTCAATAATGTCGAAGAGTTAAAGAAGGTCTTAACCAAAACCACAAAAAGCCTTTTGACAAGATCGTGAATGATTCTGTAAAGTCTAAAGCATTCAAGCACCTAAAATATACAAATAATTTAATATAAATGTTTAATTGTTTTGGATGTTTAGAAACACCAAGTGGTCATTGTTACTCTAAAAATCGCTATCTTCCCGACAATTGCATTTCATCCTTCATCATCCACACGACTTCCCCAGTGGTCCACGGAGGAGGGTGTAAAGAGGCAGTTCTTGGTGTGGGGTTTGTAAATGAGATGCCATCTTCTAAAGTGGAGGAAGCATACCAACAAACCTGACACACAGGACCAGTGCTCCATACAGCAGCCAACAGCAATCCCCAGTTATGAACAGTAGGGGCTTCCTCAGAAGGTCTGCATGATGTCCAGAACCATGGGGAGAGATGCTGGGCCACGTGGTCCTCAGACCAAGCATAAACATAAGGGATTTGAGGGAAAGCCATTACCTCCCTAACTCAGTTAGGGCAAGGGATGGTCGGGAATGCAGTGGTAAGTTGCTTTGGGTAGGAGGAGCTATTGAGAGAATTCTGAAGAGGCTGAGCAAGCACTGCCTGCCTCCCCCACATCCCCGACAGTGAGAAGAATCCAGCAGCTACCAGGCAGCAACCTTGCAAACACTGTAGAAAGTACACAAGAGGGCATGCTGCAAACACGTGAATTTGCTTTTCCCTGATGGAAAAGGTGTCTTTCATGAAAACTGTATCAGCCTGGTAGAAGAACAAACACAAAACAACGGGGAAGAAATGACGTCATCCCGAAGGCTGCTCTGTTTATGTGAAGAGAAAAATTAATGAAATGGACTTTCATTAACACAGACACTCTCCTGATTCCTTCCCAAAAGGTGGAGACAATTGATACTGGAAGTAAAAATAGCAAGATCTTCACACTTAAGCACAGGTACACACAGATGTATACACCCATACACACACAGCATGTGCACACACAACACATGTATACACATACACAACTCATGCACACACAGCACATGTACATATACACACAGCACCCATGTAACACACCACACACATGAACGCATACAACATGTTTACGTACACAACAGATAACACATATAAATATATACACATAGCATTCACAACATATAGCACACATATACTGTGTATATACACATACGTGCACATATAGCACACACACAGCTCACGCAGAAGGCATATACACAAACACTCAAGTAGGAAAATGAAGCTCCCATTTTCCAGCCTAAGGCAGTGTGTGGTGTAACAAGGCTGAGATGTCTCCGTTCCATTGCCAGGGAGAGAGGTCTTCTGAGCAGGACACGGAGAAAAGGTTAAAGAGCGTCCTCCATGTCAGTGCCCATAAAACACGCCGCACTCCACACAGGTCTGCTGGTGGTGAGTTTATTAGTCAGAAATCGAGCAGGAAACAGATGGCTCGCGGGAGCAGCTCTCTTTATTAATTCTCTTCTCTCTTGTGGGTTATAGTAAGCAGGCGGATAGGCAGAGCAAGAGGAATTTCAGGTCTGGGGGAAAAAGAAGATGCCAGGCCCACACGCGTCTCCAGGGAGCAGCAGCAGGAGAGAAAATTATATTGGAAGCCAAAGGAAGAAAATTCTAGGGTGACTGTCTAGGGGTGCGTTTAATCAGAGGGAGAAGCACAAATCACCTTGAGAAAATGCATTGTTAGTATTTCTTCTCAATCACTCATTATAATAATTGCCCTAATGAAGTCTTGATAGAAACTGCATAGCTAGCAATTTGCAGCTAAGGTTTCCAGCAAGAAATAAAAGCTTGTGAGTCTCACGCTGTTGACTAGGGAGACACTCCCACACAACACATGCCAGGGGGTCTGACTGCCAGGAGGAGGGATGATTAGAAAAAAGAAAATGTTTGTGCTTCGCTGAGTGCTGCTTTGCCAAGACTCCCGAGTTAGCAAATCACAAGAAGCAATTCTCAAATATGAATCTCAAATTAAAAATGAGTCTTCTTGGTGTTAGTTGATCCCAATTCCTCCCCAGGACAGATCTACAGGAAAAGATTCCACGTTTGACTGGACAATGGATTTTAATCTGGTAATCTCTCACTGGTTCCTACATACAGTTTTGTTTACAATGCTACAGTTTTTAATTCTTTTGTTTTTCCCCAAGGCAGACCCAGAATCTCTTCAAACATTTGAAGGTGAAACTACCCTCACACAGCCTAGAATCTGGTGGGGAAGACAAGCTGCCAGCAGGCACAGAAACCGCATCTGTGGTAGTGGTCAACGGCTTCCCTTAGGGACAAGGCAAGGAAAATGGTAGCAGCTTATGGAAGAGCTCCCTTAAGTGGGGGGCTCTTAGAAGGCTGTTGTGAGGGGACAGGAAATAGATTCACCAGGAGACTTGGTCCGGAAGTGATCTAGTGATCTAGTCAATGGTTTGGTTTGGTTTTCTTTCTTTTTTTCTTTTCTTTTTTTCTTTTTTTGAGACTGTGTTTATCTGGGTATCTCTGGGCATCCTGGACTTGCTCTGTAGACCAGGCTGAATGCTGGGATTAAAGGTGTGCCCGACACTACCGCCTGGGCTTGGTCAAAGGGTTTGCACACAGAGGGAAGGATCTAGGCTTTGGCAGGGAGGTGCTACGAATTTGTGGGATGTGTCAAAGTCAGTGTGTCTACAGGTCAAGGAGCCAGTAGCAGCTTATTGTTGAGACTCCAAGGAGATAGGGGAGCCTAGACCATCTAAAATCTTTGACTCATCACTGGGCGACAGGAAGCTGGTAGATGGCTTAAGAACTCAGGGCCCCTTTGTTCTAGTTATTAGTAAATTACTCTTTGTGCTGGAGATGCCCTGTAGATGACAAGATGACTAAGGGGAAGAGCAGGGGCGTGATTGGCAGCTTCGCAGACATCCAGGGGAGGGTCTAGCTGCTGAACTGAGGAGGAACAGAGAGAAGAGCTCAGGGAACCTCCTAGAGACACTGCAGGCAGAATGCACAGGTTGAACAGATGCTGGAGTTCTGTGGCTTTTCAAGGAGAAGCTGTCTGGAAGGGCAGCTTAAAAATCCTGACCACTAGAGTCATAGAACAGTGTTCCCTGCTGAAGAGAGCTGGGAAGTTGGGAGACAAGGAGGGACCAGGGTGAGATGCAGCTCCTAACGATACCCATCCCAGTGGCCCATTTCTTCCAGTGAGGCTCCACCAGCCAGTCTCCTGATCCCCCAGAAAGTGCATCTCCAGCTGGAGGTCAGACTTCCAGCACATGAGCCTGACGTGGAGAAGGAAGGTGTGGATTCAAAGCGGTCTTTCATGTGTTTTGAAAATGCCCTTGCCATTTGACCTGCTCACAGTCTGCCTTCTTACCTTTTGAATGAAGATACGTTTTTTAAAACATTATTAATATTCTCTTTGATTTTCTCCTGACTTTTAAATGGCCAAGAGCAAGCCGTCAATTGAGTTAATCTAAGAATGCCTCTGTCCTGTCTCTTTAGGAATCCTGTGGGTTCTTCATACCAGGTTTCTTAACAGTGGGCTGTCCCTCTACATGGGGCCATGCCACTGAATAGGAGCAATGCTAAAAAAAAAAAAATGGCAGCAGCAGAATGTTCCTAAATACACAATGACAAAAATTAATTAAAAGTCGATTGTGGAATGAAATCTGAGGTTTTTCTGGGCCCAAACACATTGCTGCCACAAATACTAAGAATTTATGAGCAACAGTGTTCTCAGTACTGACAGTTATAAAATCAAAATATCGACCAACTCTGAGTAACACTGACACTCTGTGTCCTGCAGGAACAAATACTTAGCCAAGACTCAATTCTTTATGTAAAACCATCTCAATACTGTATGACTTTTTCACATAAACACCAACATTGTTTTAAAATAAGTGCATTTATGGTTTGTTATTAGTGAATATTTGATTTCTAGACCTGTTTCATAGACCTGTACCCCCAAGATCATATAAACAAAACTTCTTATGTTTAAAGGGCTGAGAAATGGGGAAGGTTTAAGAAGCCCTGCTCTGCAAAGACTGCCTGGAGTTGCTGTGCTCCCCACCTGACCTGGATGGAGAGAGTTGGGTCACGTTTACGTGCTATTACTTAAGTAACTTTCCAGACACGAAAAGTATGTTCTGTCACCTGTATTCTAAGTTCAGTTTTTGGGGATGACTTCATGATTTCTCTTATCCACTGAAAAGTCGTTCTCTGTTTGTTCTGGCTTCACAGGTGTCCTGTGACCGCAGGTGTCCTGTGACCGCAGGTGTCCTGTGACCGCAGGTGTCCTGTGGCCGCAGGTGTCCTGTGACCGCAGGTGTCCTGTGACCGCAGGTGTCCTGTGGCACAAGCCCTTTTGATCGGGAGCAATACTCTTGCAATGGCAAGCATTTTAATTCTGCCCATTTCTGGGGACCAGCATCAGCAGAGACGGCAGAGGTGGGATGAGGAACAGGGCTACCCATGCATATTCCACCGCACAACAGACGTTAGAGCCAAGCCCGTCAAGCAGGGTATTGATTCAAAGCTGCCACCTGCTTCCCAGCCATGGCACAAGGCAGGGGCTTAATCTATCAGATGTCATTTGCTCCTTAGTCTCAGGTGGCAGCTCAGGATCAATGACTTTAAATCAAGAATCTCTGCAGTAAGCCATAGCAGGGAAATGCATTGTGATCCCATCCCTTGCATTTAGATCCAGACGCAGGACTCCAGCCTTCCTTGTGATGGGAGGATCACTGTGCCCTTTGTGTTTTTCCTCTGCAGTCACACGCTCTCTGGATCTCCGAGACTGGATCAGGCTTACTATGATGACCAACATACTTCAGCTGTTTGATATACCTATCTATACTTCTACAATGACACAGTGATATTTGAGAACTACATGTTAAACTTAATTTTTCAGTACCGCTCGAAGCTGTTGGAATGTCTCAGGAAGCAGTGCCCAAAAGTCAAGAGGTTGAGAAGCCTGGTGGATACTCAAGATTTGGGGTGAGTTGTTGAGATGATGTGGGATGCCCTCCTGTGTGCTGTGAATGTGTCTTATTACTGTTGGTTAATAAAGAAGCTGATTTGGCCAATAGCCAGGCAGAATAGAGCCAGGCAGGAAGGCCAAGCAGAGAGATGGGGGAAAGAAGGTGGAGTCAGAGAGATGCCAGCAGCCGCTGGAGAAGCAAGATGTGAGGTGATGCCACAGCCACGTGACAATACATAGATTAATGAAGTGGGCAAATCTAAGATGCAAAACTTAGTAATAAGCCTGAGCCATAAGACAACAGTTTGTAATTAATATTAATCCTCAGAGTGGATATTCAGGATTTGGCAGGTGGGAGAGGAACCTCCATTTACAGTGAGTTGAACAGCGTGCATGCCTACGGCCTTCCGTAGCTCCACAAATGAGCTATGGAGCGGTTTTCATTGAATGACTTCAGGGAGAAAGTTACTTTGTCAGAATTTCCAGAAACACCTGATTTGCTTTAAAGAGACATGGTTGGGCCGGGCGGTGGTGGCGCACGCCTTTAATCCCAGCACTCGGGAGGCAGAGGCAGGCGGATCTCTGTGAGTTCGAGACCAGCCTGGTCTACAAGAGCTAGTTCCAGGACAGGCTCCAAAACCACAGAGAAACCCTGTCTCGAAAAACCAAAAAAAAAAAAAAAAAGAGACATGGTTGGGAGACATCCGGTAAGTTGCTGAGCCTCGACGGCCTTGGCACTGATGTCCCACGGGCTCGCTGAGGGACCGAGGGTGTTCTCAGAGAGTTGGTTTTGTTTGGATGAAAGCCAGGTTTCAGCTTGAAGTTGGCTCCGTTGAAGACATTTTCATGGTAAGCAGGTGGATGGGTTTGTGCATGCAGGTGCCTTACGTCGTCTGTTTTACTGTGAAAAACTGTAAGTAACAACTATTATGAAACCTTGTTTCATATCAGAGCATTTGCATACAGGTTGCAGATAAGGGTTGTCCTGACAAGAGCCAACATCCTCTATGTGCAGGGAATCCGGCCTATCAGAAGGCTTATTCTGCCCTTTAAGCTGCTTCAGTAGCATTTGGAAAAGAGATTTATAGAAAACTCCGAAGGCTTGGACTCACACAGTCACATTACTTTGTTCACTGATGGTCCCTATGAGACTCAGCACATCCTAAAAGCTAACCCCTGCACGGTGTGCACTAGGCCAACATCCATCCTCCCCACTTTGCTCTCTTCATCCTTCGACCTCCTACAGAATAAAAGGACTAAGGTCAACCCCTGTGCTGTAGCACGAGGGCTCCAAAGGGTTAGGAAACCTTAGCAAATACGGCTGATCAGCAGAGCTGGATTCAATGGCTGCTCTCGGCTCACTCTGCCTGCAGTATGACATTTCTGGGTGAGACGTGAGGAGATAACGCTTCACCCCAGATAAGGCACTGACCTCTGGTCAGAGACACAATTCCTCCCAGTGAAGCTTAGTGAATCAATGCCTCTATCAGAGCACCTTGAAGCAATATTGGCAGTCTATGTAACTGATCAGGATTTGGGTGGCAATTCTCCACCAACAGCCTGCATACACCCTTTGTCACTGAGACACCCAAATAACAGAAAGAACTTCCCATCCAGCTTTGGCGTGCAGCCAACAGCTGTGGTAGATGGCCTATAAGGATTGTGGGGTCCACAGGGTCCTCCCTGGACAATGGCTCATAGAAAGGTAGCCTACCTACAACACAGGGCTTTTCATTCAACAACCTTAGATCTTCTGAGGTTACTTTTCTCCATCCACCCAGTGAGGGGGGTCCATCATTCCAACTCATTCTCTGCTATTTTTTCTGGATTCTTACCCAAATCAGTAAGACATTTGTATACTCAAACCTTTCTATAGAGGATGGGGAGGGCCCCTGAGAGTCAGCCCCCATTCATTCTAAGAAAACACAAACTCACTGATGAGAATCCAATAGCTAAAAGCCTATTAAAATAACACATTAGCAAGCAAAGTCCAACAGTGTGAAAGATTCTTTGCGTCATTGTGTCGTCAGAAAACCATGCTGGGGACAGCAGTGCAGACGGAGGCACTACTCTCCCAGGTGTCCATAATCTAAAGTCATTTTCTCTGGAGCATCTGGCTCCCAGGTGCCTCTGTAGAGCCACTAAATAGATCCTTGCTTTTGATGGCTTTGCTGCTCCATCCTATTCCCGGCCAAGGGGAGCAAAGTCAAGAGCCACAGCCTTGCCTGCCCCCTGGGCTGGGGTTCTGGTTCTGACAGGCTCTTGGTGTCATGGCCATCACCTTCTCGTTAGCCACACCTGGCTGCTCAACAGTGTTGGGGCTGCATGAAAGACCTTCTCAGGATTTGCTTGCGGGGAAGGAATTTATGCAGAGTGCTATGGAAGGAGAATTGTCCACTGTTAGAGATGAAGCCTGGTTGCTCATTTTCAAAGGCGCTTTTGAGGCTTTGTGGCTACAAATGAGCAGAAAACAGTCGACCCTGCTAACGCTGTTCATTTAGCTAGTTCCCCTGACAAAACTCCTGCTAAGCTACCCGCCCGAATAGACATTAGAGCAGAGAAGTACTAACAGCCAAGCTCGCCTGCAAGATCACACACGTATAAGCTTTAAAACAAACAGGATGCCACAATATAAGCGAACTCTTGTGTAACGTCCACCTGTTCTACATGCACTATGGTACTATGCCTGTAGTGTGGCGCCTGCACTACAGGACAGTTCGTGAGTCTTGGTCAAGGGCCTGGAGATTTAAACACACAAAGACACACAGACAGAGACACGGGTCATCCTTGAATTCCTCAAGAATGCCCACTTTATTGTGCTCAGGGGTAGCTTATGTAGGGCTCTGGCCACGCCCCAGCTCTTGGGATCTTTCAGCTGCAGACTCACCAGAAATCACTCCCCTGCCATCAGGATCTCGTGCTCAGAGTCGAGGAAAAGAAGTTGTTTACAAGAAATTCAGGGTCTGGTGGTCTGCCGTCCCCAACACTCTTGAATAACTTTGCTGAGAGGAGACAGATGTAGGTGACAGAGGGAACATGTAAGATTGTCCGCCCTGATTACTCAGATGATGAAGAAGGGGGTGGAGTCATACATTGGGGTGTTCTTTGCCTCGGTCAGTACGCTTACCATTTGAGGTGCTGCTGGACTCAAAGTTGTGGAACGAGTTGCTTCCCTTTGCGGCTCGAGTCTCCAATGCTCTTTCTCACAGGACACCCTTCTTCTTTCACCCTTTGGATCTTCTTGGTGAACCGTGTGTCGGGTTTTAAAGCCTCCAAGCTGTCAGCGTTTGCTTCTTGCCTGTTGGCTTCTCCTGTGAACTCCAGTCTCATATGAAGCTTGGCGTGTTTGTGTTCGAGTGCCCTGGGCAGGACCCTTGGTTTCCTTTTCTTTTTCTCCTCCTCTGTCGATTGCTGTAGCCCTTTGCAAACAACTTCTTTTCAGATCCACCACCGCCTCTCTTTCCTCATAAAAAGCATTGCCTCCCTGCACCCCATGGGACTCAGCAACACTGAAAAGGCTAGGTTCCTGGTGAGTTAACATCTTTCTTAATTCTCCCCAATCCAAATGGGAGCACTGAACACCATTAAAGGTCATCATTTCCTCCTGTAACACCTGTCTTTCCTGTTTCTTTCCTATCATTGACTTCATAGAGACCTCACCTGGTGATACCCAAGTGCCTGATGGCACATAAGGCCAGTGCACAGGACTGGTTTCCTCCATTGTCTCTGCTTACACAGCCTCCATTTCCATAAGGGTCGAGAGATCTACCTGTCTGTGGGTAGATCAGTTTCTCTGCTTCCAAAGCTCAGACAGACCCTATGTGCCTCATGCCCCATAGTCTCACCATCCAGGCTTTTTTTTTTTTAATGACTTAATGAAATGTCTCTCTCAATTTAAGCATCCTGGAGTCAGATAATTCCTTTTTATCATATTTTCCTGTACCAGACCATTACTAAGGTTCCTGTCCACATACTGAGCATGGATTTCACTCTCCTCTATAAAGGTCACACCTGAGGAGACGCTTCTATCCCTTCTACTCCCCATCCCATCTGTGTGGAATCCTTCCAAGCTTTGGCATCCTTGGAGGTCTCTTCAGCACCGGTCTAATTTGTCTGCTCCACCCCTCACCTCCCGACAGCTGGATGAAACAAGACAGCATCACCTTCCTATCCTCCCTAATTCTACTCTCGATCAATCAGAGGCTCATGTGGAAGATGCTTGCCTTTTTCTCTTTATAATTCCTCCCCAGTATGGTCACGCTCTTTCTGGCCATGTGTTCCTCATTCACCTCTCTTTTCACTCACGGTAAAGGTCACACACATGCTACCGCAGCCTGTTTACAGTCCTATCTCCTATGTGTCTACTGTTTGATCTCCCAGCAACTTGGGGGCACATCCATGTTATAGAGGCAGATGCTATCCATGGAGGAAGCATGCTGCCTGACACCGTACGGAGGATGCTGGCTATCCTGAGATTCCCCCCGAGGAATCTCTACTCTTAGATTATTCCACCCCAACTTGCAAGTCATATCGTCCACAGGGAGGACCATGCCACAGCCACTACGTGGAGACATACTATCCTGTATCTCAGAAGGAATATCAGGACTGCCACATGGCTGTTCTACCTCCAGAAGGATCAGCCTATCGCCCATCTCATGAGCCATGCCCCTGCTCACCTTAACTCATCTTTGGTTTTTCATTCCCTGTTCATATACCAATTGTGCTGTATAAATTTTTTTTGGAGAAGTGAAAAAAAATCTACTTGCATGAGATATGGCATCTATGACAGATCTAAGAGATGTGTTAATTTATTAGTCTATTAATTTCTAGTTTAGTGACCCAGTGCCTTCATTGCGTTTCTTGGTGCTATGTATAGCAGCATTGATGAGAGGTTACTGAGGGAAGAGGGGGCAACTTAAAGCATCACCAAAATGTCCACCCAGCGTGAGTGGAAACTCTGAAAAGCTGCATCCCTGCAGCTCTCTGCCCAGATTTCAGGCAGTGTCCCGGGGTCTCCTCGCCAAGCAGTTCTCTGCCATTCCCACAACCCCTGGGAGAGCGCTTGAGCCTTGCAGTTCTGGAAATTGCTTTACAACACTGCACATCTTCCAATGGCCTCTAAGTGGTGTTTAACCTTTGCATTTCTGCTACAATGATGAAAAACGCTCATGCAGCCCAAGTGTGCTTTTGTGCTGAAAGGTATTTGATTGAAAAACCCACGCCTCCATTTCAACATTGAAGAAACCGTGGAAGCTATTCCTGAGATAACTGTAAGAATGCCCCGGCAATAAAGTCACCGCCAAAGTGCTCTCAAAAGCTGCATCAGATGACACTCTGTAAACGCCATCTCATGACTCCTCCAGATACAGACAAGGTCCCGTGCAGGATGTTTCCCCCACAGTGTCTCCTGCCCCACAACCCAGCAGGAGAGTCAAGCAGCAGCAATGAATTCCGGTTCCCATGCCAAGGCCCTTGATCGTAAGTACATATTCCTAAATGAAATAATAAAAAATGAAAATATGACTCTACTCTCTACAAATTACAGATACATGGAATGTAGTTATTAATTTATCCAAACATTCTTCTGAATTGATTTTGTGCCACAGACTGCAGGGGCATGGCAGCGAAGACCTGGTCCTCACGGGGTTGACCTTCCAGTTGAGAGATGTGAGACCCAACAGAGGGGAGCTGATGGACTTCAGATTTGGAGTGACTCTTATGGGCTGTGCCAGCGCTGAAGACCTGGCCTCTGATTTAGTGCCTTTGGGAGGCAGAGGGACCGTATCAAAGGGGACTGAGGAAGTCTTAGGTCATTGGCAGCGTCCCTGTAAAGGGAGCTGTTAGACTGAGGTCTCTTCCTACTTTGCTTCCTGACCGCTGTGACTAGCAGCCCACTTGGCTGCAGTTTCCACCATAATGTGTCAGTCATGTTAAAATACCTGACCCGTGGCCACTTAAGGAAGGAAGGATTTGTCTTGGCTCTGATGACAAAGTCCATCATGGTGAGGAAATCATGGCGGCGTGAGATTGAAGCAGCCGGTCACTTTGTAACTCCAGTCAGGAGCAAAGAGAGATGGATGTTCATGCTTAGCTGCCTGTCTCATTCTCATGTGGTTCGGGGACAGCAGATCATAGGACAGAGCCTCTTGCAGTTAGGGCTGGGTGGTCTTCTAACCTCACTTAATGATCTGGACATTCCCTCACAGACAGGAGGCAAGACATGTTTCCATGGTGAGTCTAAAGTCCATTATTGATAAGATTAACTGTCACGGTGTGTACTGTTGCCCATAGGTTCAAATCCACAGGGAAACGTAACCATGGAACATCTGAAACCAAGAGCCCAGGTGATACTTTCTTTTATCTATAAGTGAATGTTTCTTTTAGGGTTTTGTCCCACTTTCAGAAAGCTGACTAACACAAGGGAGATTTATAGGGAGAAAAACCTAAGCAGTTTAAGTGTAAGACTGAATAGGATTGCATGAGCAGCAGGAAAGAACAGCGTGTTTACAGGGAAGGGATGGGAAAGGTGCAGAGAGGGGAGAAAAACAGGGGCGATGCAACTCTCAGTAGAGCAGATGTACTTCTCTAGGTCACCTGAAATAGCTGTTTTTAATGCTGCTGTTTTCTACTAAGTAGCCAAATGGAGCAAGGACTTGAGCAGATAAAATGCACTAATGTTCTGTTGCAAAAGTCGAAAATTAAAGGAAATTGCAAGGAAGATAAATGGATTAAAATAGTCAAAGATGGATTTGGTTCCTGCAAAGGCTAACGATGTTGGATTAATGATTATGACTGCTACGATGCAGGTCCACGTATGATAAGGGCAAGGGGAAGTGGGCATTTGAACCATGCGTTTAACTCCATTGTGCATAGCTTTGAATCAGGGCTATGACGTCACCATCCTCCTTTGCTTTAGAAATTGCTGTTTATCCGTGGCGCTGTAGAAGGGCTTTCACTGAATGTATTTCTCACTAGGGCTTTTAAATATTTACACCAGCTCATTAATAATTTATCGCTGGCATTCAGGACCTCAGGCTCATGAATAATTGACGTCTTCATTTACGATTTGCAACCCCACTGATGAAGTGCACCAGTTAAGGCTTCCCCAGCGTTTCAACGGGGAGCCTTTGCCGACCCATCTCGCTTTCTTGGAGTTTGCAGAGGTTGGAACTGAAGAACACACACAACAAGGCATGAAGATAATGCAAATGCCCGATATGCTCTACGGAGGGGAGACAGGTTGGCTGGCACACAGGAAAGCCTCAATTCTCACATCAACACTAAAACGTGAATTTTATTGGCTGAGCTTTCCATGGGAGGAAAGCAACTGGGGAAATCTAATTAAATGGTACATTTCCTTTCCATCTTATTAACATTATTTAGAAGTAATTTGAACTAAAAAAGAAAATCCATTTATTTGTATATACATATATACACGTATATATTTTATCTATATAAATACTTTATATAAATGTTTCTAATCACTATCAGTTTAATTATTTTGACCCTGTTCTCAAGAAGTGAAAATTGGCCTTAAAATAAGAAAGCTATTGTTGCCTTTTAGGTTGCTGCCATCTTAAGTGCCAAGCTGGTCACATCAAAATGTTCATTTTTAACCCCACTTCTGCAGGAGATTGAATGTTGCTTGTTGACAGCTTTATGTTGACACAAATCTCATATTTTAAACAGGGAATACCCAGTCTGACAGTTTGAGAAGATTTGTACCTACCAATAAAAATGAAGAAAAGAGGAAAAATGCATCTTTCCATTAATTTGTTTTTCTTTCCTCTGGCAATCCAGTGGGGGGGGGGGCTCACTTCCTGGTCCTGACAGAGGTCACTGGCCGTGAAGGAGACCATGAAAACAGGTGTCGTGGTATCCAGTGTTCTGACTTCCCAGGTCCCTCCATGTGTCTTCTTGTTGGTCATGCTATATAGCCGATTCCATAATCCTTCTTCTGTTATTCCTGGCTCCTCTACTGGGAAATCTCATTCCAGGCTTTGTTCTGCTTATTTTAATTTATAGCCTGGTTCCTAACTGTCTAAGGTCATTCAGGGGCAGGAGCTTTGTGGTATATGGTTTCAGGAGCTCTCATCAGATATTTTGTGATTCTGGGAGGGAAGTGTTTTGAGCAGGCAGGGGTGGCAAGGCCTACTTTCTGGAAACGTCTGCGCCAAGACATCAGAACAGATGCTTTTCTGCTTTACCCAGAATGCACTTGACAGGCCACGTATGAGGCTGGAAGAGGACATGGCCGTCTCTGGGGCCAACACAGAACTTTGCTTTGGCCACTTTGGTGGCTGTTCATGGCTCACTCCTGGTTCTGTAAAAATGTTCTTTTGGCTCCAAATGTTATGTTTGTTTGTCATGACAGGTTCCCCTTGCCTATACAGTTATCAAAGGTATCCCTGGTTCTGCTGACCTCTGCCTCCCAAGGGAGCACCTACTTCCGGACAACCCCAGCATCTCTACAGATGAGTTGTGGGTGTCAGTCAGGACCTGACTACAGAAATGGGTGAAACCCAAAGCCTTTTCCCCACAAAGAGTTTATTTTAGCAAATAGCTGATGAGAACAATTCTATGAAATATACAATAAGTAGGCAGTAGGGAGATTTAAAACTGCAGGGGAGGTCACAGAGGGTTCAAGTCTTTTTCTGGCAATTATTCCACATAGTCCAGTCTTTCAAAATATGCTGGAAGTTCCTTATAAGTGCCGCTGGCCCTACACTTTCTCGACACATCCTCTACCTGTGACTTTAAAGTCTTAAAATGATTGGCAGTCCCTTACCTCAGAGCTGTTACACTGAACCCGCACATGGTAAGAGCTGGGCCCTACTTCAAACATTTGCTGTTAGGTAGTTTATTTATTATTCTTTCTGATTTAAAAAGTGCTTATGACATATGTTAATGCAATTTGCATGCCAAATTTCCCCACAGAAAAATTGTTCCTGTTTAACACATCTGCCTCCACAGCTGTCAAAATGGCCACTGGGCAAAACAGGAAACCTATCAATGCTTCCCCCATTTCTCTGGGGTGAGGCAGGTTTGGACTGATCTATCTGTTTTCCTGACTGCTCGTCCAAAAGATATTTTCCATTTCAATGCATCCTATAAATTGTGTTACACTTAAAATTACATAGAAAAATTATGTAGATTTGGAACCACTGACTGTTCTCACTGGCCCAATTGTTTGCTGTCTGTGTTCATCTCTCTGTCCAACAGAGGCTTGAAGGTGGTTGTGACCTTCTAGAATCTCAGGAAAACCCACAACTGAATAAGCCAGGCTGGATACAGGAGACCCTGCTTGCAGTGTCTCTCTTTAGGTGCCCTGTGGCAACTGGGAAGCAAGTGTGTGATTCACACCTACAGATGGGTGGATCACAGATTCCTAGATCAATTTACCCACGAGCAGTTTCTCTAACGTTCATCACCATGCATAGAACAGGTGGAGAGCTTAGCTAATTGGACCCTCAAATCCAGGACTAACTAACTCTACCACTACAGGGGGAAAGAATCCAAACACTCCTGTGACGTTCTCAGACACTCAAGTCCATGGTTCTGTATCCGTTCTCACGTTCTCAGGGTGAAAACACAGTTAAAACTGTATTGAACGTTGGGAGCCATAATAGTAAGGCCCACTGTGGCTGCAGAGGAGCTGAGCTGGAGATGTTGGCATTGCATTAGGCTGCCCGGGTCAAAGGCAGCCCATTCTATGTCTCTAGATGCTTGAGAGAAAAACTAGAAAAGGACTAGTCAATTCTGAGAGGCCTGTGTCCTCTGCAGTTCCTGTCACAGTGGGTCCCATGCTCTAACACTCCTCCTCCATCTTCACGAGGTACTGAAGACTTCAGGAGATTCTGTGATTTTGAATATTTTATGAATCACGAACAACACTGAATCCCTGAGATTCTAGGGAGAATCCTTAGAATCCATCCTAGTAGAAACCAGTACCCCAGAAGAGTCCTTCATGCATAAACAAGACATTGTTTTTAATGATGCATCCTATAAAATGTCCTCTGCTTAGGTCTGCCCCTAGAAATAGTTTCAGTCAATTTAGCCAGTCTATTTGCCAAAGACAAATGCCCTGGCTTACATCAAGAATTCATTGCGTGTTAGCCACGTGTGACTACTTGGTGTAAAATGTCTCACAGCATCTCTCTGGGCTTTATTCTCACAGAGTTGAAGCAGCGTGACCCGAGAGACTGGTAGTAAATCGAAAGCCACGGCGTTAGGCCTCTGGAGTGGCCGTAACAAAGGTACCACAAGCTCGGTGCCTAACATCTCATGGTTCCGAAAGCAGGACGTCCGAAATCACCATGCTGGTTGTGCCAGCCTGCCTCTCATAGCTCCGGGAAAGGTTCTGTGTCCTTCAGACCTTCTTTGGCCATGACACCGTTACTGCAGTCTGGCCATGAACCATTCCATGGTCCTCTGCTTTTTTTTCCTCACTTTTCTCTTCAGTTTATTATAAGAACAGTTGTTTTTAATACTTAGAACCCATCTAAACTATCCAGGATAATCACAACACAAGAACCCCCTTATACCTGGGAAGATCCTCTTTCCATGAGCTCTGAATCATTGATCTTTTCCTGTAAGAATTTTACATGGGTTGTTACCTTGGTCAACTGTATCATAATAGTAAAAGTATTTTTATTAAAAATGCTATTGGTTCAAATGCCTATCAGTAGAGTGTTCATTAAATAAATTATGGTATAACTAAGCACTGAGCCAACAAAGAATGAGGAAGCACTTTATGCACTGCTATAAAAAAACAAAATAAGCAAATTGTTAAGTAAATTAAAAGTGTTAAAATGCAATAAAAATATATGTGACTCAAGGGCTGAGGAGGCCATGCAGGGTTAAAGCATCTGTTGCACAGGCGTGAACACTGAAGCTCAGATTCCCAGGATGCTCATAAATACTGGTGGGTGTGGCAGCCGCCCTGGAACACCAGTACTGGGCTGCAGAGAAAAGCTCGTGCAGCAAGCTGGTAGTCTGAGCAGTCACACTGAAGAGCTCTTGGTTTAGCAGACAGACTCAGTGAGACAGAGAGCCGCTAAACAAGACTATCAATGCCACCCTCTGGCTTCCACATGTGCAAACACGTGCTTGCATATGCACATATACACCCAAGCACACACGTGCAACATATGAGAAACGCAACTGGCAAATCCTTCTGGGGAAATAAATGGCTATAAGCCGGTTTTACCTTCTGGAACATTAAAATCTGCTGGAGTATGTGGTCCGAATGTATTTTTAAAAACTCACGAACAATATCAGATATGTGGGCCTCCCACTGTAGTCTACAAGGGGTCTAGCAAAGATATGCAGAGTGGACAAGAAGCAAACACTTCGCACAGATGGAAACAGGGCTCCCACCAGGTGAGAGCCGGGAGAACGGAGGGAACAGAGGAGAGGAAGACACAGAGCAAAGGAACCAGAACTTGGCAGCAGAACCTCCAGGAGCTGCCCGTGGCTGTGAGAACCCGTTCAGATGGAACAAGTGCCAGGTGAGTCTGAGTGACAGGGTCATCATCTATCTCCCGCTCTGGCTTGATCCTACCGCTGGAGGTCAACCTCAGGTACATCTTTCTGCCTCTCCTTCCTTGTGAAGGCCTGAGTCTCTCCCTTCGTTCGTGGCTGAGAAGAGGAATGAGTATAGAGCATGGCAGAGGAAAGGGGCAGCCAGCGCCTCCGTGTGATGATGTGAGCTCCCTGTCCTTCAGAGAGCGGAAAAGCACCCAGAGACTGCAAAACCGTGTGCTAAAAATTCCCCTCTCTCCCAAAGCTCTGCTCACATCTGTCATCCCATAAAGTTACCTGTTGATGTGGTATTTAAATAACACACACAAGTTATTTTTAAAAACCATTTCAAAGATAGACCACGCATACCATAAGATTTGCAGGGTCCCCGGGGTGTGAGGGTGCATGGCCTGCCTGCCCTTCCTCAGAGACTCTGCCCCATCTGCCTGCCCCTTACTAAAGTGTACTCAGTGCCCTTTCTGCCCTGAAGGGTTTCCCTCCGCCTTTAGCCATACCCAGGCCTTCCTCAGCCCGTGGCGCCATTACACAAGTACCAGCTGTTACTATCAATCCAAGCACACATTTGTTCTCGTAACAGCCCTGACCAGCTTGCTTGCTTTTCTGTTTTCTACCATACAAAGATATGACAGTCCTCTGCTCGGTTTCAAAATGAATTCAGCAGGAAGCAATCCTTACCCAAGAAAGAAATTGCCTTTATCGTGCCCATTCTGTGCCCTAGAATTGAAAGAAACTAGTTTATGTTCTTTATAATTTACCTGCTGAACTAGTTAGCCTTAATTGCCAAATTGATGCGGCCTAGAGTCATCTGAGAGGAGATGTTTCAGTCAATCAGATGGGCCTGCGGTCATGGCTTTTGGGGAAGCATCTTGATTGTTAATTAATAGAAGAAGTTCTGGCCCACTGTGGGCAGCACCATCTGTAGGTAGGCGGTCCCAGAGCTGTATAAGAGAGATAGACAAGCAAGACCTTGGGGATGAATAATCCAGGAAGCAGTGTTCCTCACAGGTTGCTTCCTCAAGTTCAGTCCCTGTTGAGCTCCTTCCTTGACTCTTACAGAAATAGACTGTGACCTGGAAGGTTCTTAGTCTTAGTTTGGGTCAATGAGTTGTATCACAGCAACAAAAGTCAGGAGAGAAAGCCTGGTTCAGCAGCAGCACAAGACAAACTGAGACTCTTGATGGTACATTTAGTGTTGGTCTCTTTTGCAATTGTTGTGGTAAACATGGGAGCAGACTCATATCCTGAGAAACTTCAGCAATCCTGTGGCCACAAAAGCTGGCAAAAACAGCTTAGAGCAGGCCATGGTTTCAGGTCCAGGTTGCCAAGAGTCTCAGTCCATCTAGGTTCAGGTTCCCAGCTCATAGTGGTAGAGGCATGTGCTGGAGGTTGTTCACATGACGGCAAGCCAGGGAGTGCAAAAACAAAGAGAGAAATCAGGGACCAGTTACAGCCGTCAAAGATCTGCCCTCAGTGACTCCTCAACACCTCACAGCCTCCCAAGCAAGCACCGCTGGTTTAGGAAGAAGCATTAAAACATAGTCCTGTGTGGGGCATTTCAGATTCAACTTGAAGGTTTGGCTCCTAACCTCTGAAAGCCAATGGCCATCGTGTAATGCAAAACATACTTAGTCCAACTGCGAGAGTTTCCTACGTATTTCTTGGACATTGCTCGAAAGTCTAGGTCCAAAGTCTTTACTGACACTCAAGGTAATCTCTTAGCTGTTAGACCCCATTCCATAAGGCACAAATGGGGCAAAACCAAGACTAAAATTCAGAGGGGCAAACACGATGGGCATCTCCACAGCTTGAGCAGCTATGCCCCTACAGTTTTGTGCACACGGCTTTCTTCCTTTGGGTCTATTCTCCTTGGTGTCCCTAGATGTCTTGTTTCAGAAGGTGCCCCAGCCTGGCGATCCATTTCCACCTGGTTCCTTCCTCACGACTTTGCGCAGCACTGCTGGGGAGGGGGCTTCTGTAGACAGCCAGTCCCTGCTGCAGCCTGCCTGGTTGGCTAGCCTTTCTCTAGAATCCTGGCGAAAGCGTCCACGACACCATCACTCTTGCATTCTGCGTCCCCACCACCACTCCAAAGACTGGGCCTTCTGCTGCCAGGTGATGGCTGCAAGGGCCTCTGGGTTTGTCTAAGGTTGCACTTCCTCAGCTCTGATATGGCAGTCAAATAAAAAAGTTTGAAACTTCTGCTTTCCCACAGGACTTATATTCTGTTAATTTTGTTATTGTTTGGAGATGGAATGGAAATCAATGTTTATTGCAGAATGTGCCCCCTTTAACTCGCAGCTCGTGACGGTTTTCATGTACAGATAGCTGTGCTAGCGTTCCGCTATTAAGTTGTTGCCGTGAAGGTGGTTTTGTGTTTGTGTCTGTGGCTGTCAGATAGGTGTAGACAGTCTTCTGGCCCTCGTAGAGTGGAAACTGTCCTGCACAGGGCACTGAATGAACAAGGAGTTGAAGGTATTGGTTTGCAAACTCTTCCATCTGTAACTTGAGGATGGAGAGGCAGATACAAGCAAAAGAAAACAGAAAAGCTCTTAACACATACACCCATCACTTTTTGGGGGCACTTTCTCTTACACACAGACATTCCACAAAGTTTTCTTCCTTTGCCTTCACCCTACAAGATTAGACTAAACACCAGCTCCTTTCAGGGCCCAATTCTTTTCTCAAAACCTAGCCCTCCTCAGCCTCCAGCTCCACTTGTGAGACAAGAAGGCTAAGCCTCCAGCTACTGAAATATTGGTTTGTTAAGACAGGAGAGACAATTTCTTAGTTGGAACAAAACAAGGGACAATGTGACCCAGATGCTTCAGTTCATTATCTTTAATTGTGTCACCGTCCTGCACTTTTAAGGTTGTTTTCAAGAGGCAAAGGCTGAATTCGCGTGACGGGAGTTGTCGCATTTGACAGTCAATGTTCCTTTACGAATAGTTAGGCAGGAGAGAATTCCATATAGACAGATTCCCATGGAAAGAGTTCATGACCTCATAGGAGACATCAGAGTGTAGCCCGGGGCTATGAGCAAATGAACTCTTGCAATCCATTCTCTGCAGCTCATTTCTTTTCACAGGAATAAAGCACACACCATCGAATCTTAGACGCCCTCCGTGTGCAGCCTAGTTCACAGCGGGGACAACCTCATCCTCTGTCTACACTATTTTTTGCGACATTAAATGTGCCCCATGAATGGTTGTGTCCTGATTTGAAGAAATGCATTGGAGACATAGTCTTCTCAAGGGAAGAGCCCACCAGCTGGTTATCCGATGCCAAATGGTCAGCCCTGAAAACATACGCACAAATAATATTATACAGACTGAGCAGACTGTATTCGTTTTTAGGATTATATATGTATATACATATATGCGTGTAATAGCAATTAAATGGAGCACATGAAATTGAATGAGAGCAAGGAGAAGTATATGGGAAGATTTGGCAAAAGGAAAAAAAGGTGAGAAATGATTTAATAATATTATAACCTCCTCCCAAAGAAAACAAATTTTAAAAAATGTGAAATGCATTGGGAATGGGAGTGTATTCCAGGTGCAAAAAGGCTTGTCAGCATACATCAGGCCCTGGGTTAGACACTTACCTCGCAGAAGAAGGGGCAGGGGTGGGCCAAGGATATGGGGAGAGGTAGAAACAAAATAAATGGTTTTAAATTTATTTTTAAATCACCTTTGTCAAAATAGGGTCAAAAGGAAGTGCTTTCCTCCCCTTCCAGTGGTCAGCAGTGGTCCAAACAGGCCCCTCGGGCGACAGCATTCAGTCTTGCCCCTGCCCAGGACAGCACTGAACATGGCCAAATGCAAGGAAATGGCCGAGAGCTGTGACCTCAGCCTCAGCGTGGGTGACTTGGCATTGCACACTTGGGACGGGCTCTGACACACATTCAGAGTGACCATTATATTCCCAAAACAACCTAACAAGGAGGTACATCCTTTCAGGTTCCCAGCATCGCCACCTGAGTCCTTGGGGGCAGTGAGGGTGGTGGTGTGTGTAAATGTGTGTGTGTGTGTGTGTGTGTGTGTGTGTGCGTGTGACTGGGGGTTGAACCTGCGGCTTTGCCATGCTGGCTGGTTCCCCACCATATTTTACACCACTGACCCTTTTGGTAGTTAATTCTTTGGAGACAGAGTCTCATCAAGTCGCCCAGGGGGCTTTGACATTCATCTCAATCTCTGCCAGGTCTTGAATTTGCTTCCTTGCGCAGGCTTCTGAGGAAGTGGGGTTACAGGCCTGTGTAGCCAAGCCTGGCTCCTGTCTAACTTTTATTTTATGTTTAATAAAATCACAGATGAAATGTTGTCAACCACAGTGGCTTTGAATCAAAGCTTGAAATCAGTTTCCTTGATGTGTAGTGTTTTCCTTTGCTGCTTTTCTTCGGCTTTTTATAATTGGTTTTTCCTCGGGAATTGTGTTCAATTCCGTGCAGTTTTGTGTGTCTGCTGATTCCGTGTTTCATTCATTTCTTCCTCTATATATGATTTCCTTTGTTTTATCTGTGGAGATGTTAGTGCGATCCTTCTCCTACTTGACTTTCACACACCAACAGTGGATCCCAGGCGTTTGTTTATAAGGTATGCATTTCAATCCCTGTGTCTTTATTTACAGTCTTTAGCTCCTTTCCACAGGTATTCTATTCATCATAATTCAGTTACAAGATTCTCGGTTCCGGTAGACGAATTAGACATTTGCTGCTGAGATCTCCTGATGTGAGGCTCTTCTGAGTCCCTCTTGCCATGCGCCCATCACCACCTCATACAGTTTGAGGCTGTGTGTTCCGTGGCACATTAAAATTGATTTATTGTGCTTCTAGCAAGGTTCTAACCGTTAGGAGACACCACCTGCCTTCCCCAACGGCAACTTGTGCTTTGAAGTCTGCTTTCTGTCATAAGAATCCAGAGGTATGTTTTGTTTTTAATCATTGCCTTGCATAAAAAAAATTGCCAACAACTTTGTCAAAAAAAGTTTTTCTTAAAATCTTAGCATGTCTCTTACAATCACCGTTTATAATCTTATAAATAATCACCTCTTATAATGGAGTGCTTTCCAACATGACGAACATGTTCAGTGCTAATTGGTATAGTAGTCTTTCTACATGTAACACAGTTGTTAATATATGATCTTTTAAAATTGACTGGGTTGGGGCTGGAGAGGTATCTCGGCAGTTAAGAGCACGGGCTGCTCTTCAAGAGGACCTGGTTCGATTCTCCACACCCATATAACAGCTCACAACTGCCTGTAACTCCTGTTCCAGGCAACCCAACACCCTTACACAGACATACACACAAGCAAATCACCCATGTATATACGATACAAATAAATTATTTTAAAAAATTGACTGTTTCTTTGTATCCTATTTGTCCTACATGTTGTCTTTCCTTTGGTTTTTAAAGATGTATTAAACTTCTATTTCATTTTGCTCCTATCTATCTTGTGTTCAGTTTTATGACTATTTTATTCATGTAGATGTGTCCACATATGCGCCACTTCCTCTCCGCTCTCATGAATAAGCATTGCTTCTTCCAGCTTCTCTTCTGAGGTGTGCATGTATTCTCACACATCTCCGCTTTGTGAGGACTCACAGGATTTCGTGAATTAGCTTCGTGCTGCTTGTTATTACCCTGCCAGTTAGACTTTTTCAACCCTTCTGCCCTCTGCTCAAGTCCACAGTGTTTAGACCCATCACTGTGCCTCCTACAGTCTTCACACACACACATACATGAGCACACGCATGCACACACACATGCATTCACACACAGGTACACACATGCACACAAACACACACACATGCATGCACACATATTCACGCACACACATGCATGCACATGCAAACATACTTATGCGTACACAGGTACACAACACACACACACACAACACTCATGCACACACACACACACACATACACACACACCACTGCGATACCTACTTTTTTCATTGATGTGGTCAAATACCTGACGAGAGACAAGAGTGGAAGGGTTTGTGTTGGCTCCTTGTTTGCCTCAAATGAGTGCACAGCCCCTCACAGCAGGGCAAATCTGTACACTCACGTGTGCAGAACAGGAGGCAGGTACTGAGCACCAAGTGCAAGCGGGGTATAAACTTCAAGCCCTGTCTCCCCACAAACACCTGCTCCATCTGTCCTCAGCACTGCTTCCCAGGAATCTCACAGTCTCCAAGAAGAGCACAGAATCTAGGGACCAAGCATTCAGACATGCGAGCCTGTGAGAGACATTTAATATCCTAATTGCAGCATCAACCCTGCGCTCTGTGTCCGACATCCCTTATCCTGTTGCCCGGTATTTCTTCAATCCTGATTTCCAGGACACCCGCGTCCCTTCTGATACTGAATGTGCCTCTTCTGCTCTCATTTTCATTGTTTTGCTGATGGGAACTCTCTCTTGGCTGTTCTATAGTACACCCAAAACACCCAGTCTTACTTCTTTATTTCTAAACATGTCGTGCATATTAACTCTCAATTCCAAGCCACACGGCTCTGTTACCCCAGGTCCCCTGAGTCTGTTTCTGTCGCCTGCCACTCTTTGGAATGTGTTACTTTCTCTTTCTCTGCATGGTTGCCTATGATTGAGTGCTGGAAATTGATAGTAAATAACCCAGAAATAATTTGATCACTAAGTGAATGCCATATTTCAAAGAACATCTCCAAATGCTTCTGGCAAATAGCTTGAAGATACAGTAATTCAAGATTTCTGAATTCTAGGGTCTGGGTTTCCCTATAAACTGAACTGTCTTCAGGGCACCTGCAATGTAGCTATTGGGGTTCCCATCATGGGAAGCGGAGAACTTGTCAGCGATTCCCTCTGTCTGGACACATGGCCTAAACTCACAAGGATGCCCAAGGCATGGCTGCGTTCCTTAGTCTCCCACACACCAGCAGTTTCTCCCAGAGGGGAGGAAGGCAGAAGTGTGGGTCTCCCCTTGGTGTTTGCTTCTCATTACTTGACCTCCTCCACGATGCCCAGTGCCTCCCTATCTCTTCAGAGTAACATTTTCCAGTATTACTGCTTGCTAGTGAGGTCACGTGTCCCCAAATCTACTTTGTTGTTATTGAACCAGTGTGTTTCCTATAACACCCACCCATTCGTCCATATGACTGAGACAGTAGTTGGCACTTTCCCTGAGGAGGCACGGGACTTTGTCTTATTTATAACTGTTCTTTTGAGATTATCTCTCCCACGTTCCATTTTGCAAAGCAACTTTGACATCTAAACACGGAGAAGTCGTCTTAATAGCGTATGTGTCTGGACTTAGGTTCCTATTGCTGCAGCATAAACTCCTTTATGTTCACTCTTGAATCCAGAATGGCAAGGGAGTGTTGATACTGACATGGTCAGTAGAGAGCTGAGCACAGACACACACACACCGTTACTCATATTACATAGATCTTGAGAACTATAATCCCAAACCAGTGTTGGGGTTCCGTGCATCTTCACATGTAATTTACTCCTGAATTTTCTGTATACCATAAACCTTCAACACATGGAAGGCACAGAGCCTGGGTCTGGGTGACTCTATTTCCTGACAGATGCTGACCTCAGTCTGGCTTTTGTAATGAGCAGGGAAGACAATCCCCTAAATATTTCTTTCATAATCACCTGTCACAACAGCACAGAAGCCTGAGAGACTCTGGGTAATACAGGGCCGGCTGTTGCCCTTCAGGCTGATGGAGCTGCTGGTCCATTAACTGACAGTTCTCCAGGGACCGTCCATGTTTCCAGCAGCAACCAGTAGCAATATGCATGGACCCAAGACTGCTGGCACCCTGTGGTCAGAGCAGCTGCCCCATAGAGGACGGCATTGTCTTAAGATGTCCACACTCCTGACAGGCTAGGGCATTAACAGTTCAGTGGAGTCTGAGTCTTAAGCCCTCCGTGGTCTGTCTCTGTGGCTTTTTCTGTCATGGTTCTCCTTAATACTCTACTTACATATCGACATCTCCTCTTTGTATAAATGCCCCCTCTCTCTTTGGTTCTTGTGAGGGGGACATTTTTCTTTCAGCCATATAATGTGGCCTCCACAGCACACATTTAGTCGCTTGCTTGTTTCTGAAAATTGCAACCGTATTGGAAGGTAGCAACAGCCGGTCAGTATTGTCTCATCTGACCACAAATCATAATCAGAGAAGTTCCCAGCAGTGTGGGCATCCAGCTCAGTCTGACCGAATAAACCAGAGTCACTGGATGAGGAATCCATAGTTGATGGAGTGGACACTCTCCTCCTGGGAGAACAATAGGAGACTGTTGTCCAGGCTTCTCTGGAAGGGCAAACGGAAGGAAGAGCTCACAGCCTGTGAGGCCCTCAGTCTCCTCAGCTCTTCAGGTCTTCACATCTGCATCCTGCCACCTTCTCTCAAACCACTCCAAACCACGGGACTTAGAATTTCGTTTATTCTCTTTACTCCTTGCCTTTCGTTTCAACTGATCCATAAAGCATAAAAGGGAATGTATTAACAGATTGATCGATTTATTAATTGCTTTTTCACTTTGCAATGAATGTGCTTTCTGTGATAACTTACACAGGAGCCCAGTGATCAAGCAGAACAATATTATTTGATGCAAAATGTGCTTGAAACATGAAGCAGAAGGAAAGAGCATTGTCTGATTTTTTCTGAGAGCCTGAATTGCCTACTTCCATCTTAACTAGTGTGATGGATCTCTGTTGCCTACCAGTGACAAATTGAATCTCGGTTCAGCCTCCAAAGAGAAGTTTGTCATTTCCCCTCCTGACACTTGTCACACCCTTGACAGACACTTGTGACCTTCCCAAAGTGCAAGGAATATTCTTATCTTCTGGATTTGACCGGGGCTCTTTGGGAACTGACGTCATCCTGTGCCCAGCCTTTGAGACTGGTTCATGTGTGACCACAGACACCCAAGGAATGCTCTGCATATCGGAATGAGCTCATGAAGCTTCCCCCTCACCTGTTCAGGTTCCTGTGGATGGTTGTGTTTCGTGCAGTCTGTTACATTGCTCCCTGTCAACCAGAATGAGCTGTGCATAAGTCTGTCTCCCCAGCTGCCTGGAGACGTCCTGGGGCCTGATGGGCTCTTACATCTCAAAGAAACACGCACTTCCCAGCACTTCTTTTTCCCTGTGGCCTCCATTTGCTTCTGTCCTCTTTTCCTTTCTCAGAATCCAGGGTTGCGTGTGACGCTCTCAGGGAGGAGTGCAAAATGGCCCTTGGCTAAGGATCCTGCTTTTGGGTTTGGTGAAAGCTGTCATGGATCTGTGGCTCTCCAGCAGGAAAGGGGTTTTAAGAGGTGGCTGGTGACCAGTCATGACTGTTTGTCCCTGCATGTGCCCTGAAATTGATTATAGCTCTGCATGCTCTGACATTGATTGTATCTGCCCACCTGATGTAACTTCTCATTCTCAACTCAAGTCCTAAGAGAGGACAAGCACCGTGGAACTCATCTATGTCTCTGCCAGCTACTTCCCTCGCACCTTAGTTGGAGGGCTAAATATTGGATGTTGGTCATTGTGATAGTTTGTAACTTCCATAAGAGCTCCTCTGAGACTGCCCATCCCCCAGACCGTGTGCAGTCCATGTACTGCAGTAAATGCAGAGGAAGCCCAGACCCCATTTTAAGCCCTAAGAACTCAAAGCAGCAAAACGTTCTTACTTTGCATGGTGCAGCTCTTTGTCCCATTTCCCAGATTGGCAAAGAACTGGAGAATCCACATGAAGGATCAGAGAGCGTTATATACCTACACAGAGAGGTTGATTTCTGGGGGTTATCCACAGGCCGTGTCTTAGACTTCACGTTCAGGAGGCAACCTGAGTTTTAGAGGTCCCAGGGGGTGGTGAGGTGCCCCGCACCGCGCCCTGGTGTCTGCGTTTGGTACGTTATCACCCAGTTCGCGAGCTTCGGGCAAGGAGGCTGGAAGTTAAAATACACAGACACACACACACACACACACACACACACACACAGAGAGAAAGACAATGACACGAGTCATACTTGAATTCCCCAAGAATGCCCACTTTATTGTGTTCAGGGGCAGATTATATAGAGATAGCCATGCCCCAGCCAAACCCACCAGAAACCACTCTCCTGCCATCAGGAACTCCTGAAGGTCTTGTGCTCAGAGCAGCTGTAGGCACTCAGATCAGGGGAAAACAAGTTGTTTACAAGAAATTCAGGATCTGGGGTCTCACTGCTCCCAACAGTGAGGGTCACTCCATGATGGGTGCTGAGACCTGACATCACTTCTGCAGTGTTACGTGGTGGCCCTGCCTCACCCTAAGTGTCATGCAACCCCAGGTGAGTTTTAGCGTCAGGAGGGACCCCAAGCCTTGCAGCGAGTACAGAAAAATGCACTCCAGATATGGGGGTTCACATACACAACCCCAGAAATCAGGAGTCTTAGGCTACATAGCCAGACCCTGTCTCAAACAACAAGGGTGACATAGGACACAGGCTGTGGCTAGTATCGGGGCAAGCAGAAAGGAGTCACTCTCGCGGAAGGGTACATTGTAGGGCAGACACCGTGGGAAAACTCCCAGAATGGTCTTAGTGTAGGAAAGTTTAGCATTTAACTCAGTGGTTACTTGAAAGCTAAATGGCAGTGGCATCTACCAGCCTCCTTCTTGGTAAAAAGGAGATTTTGACAACGCAATTAGAGGTGTAATTCCCTTCCCTGGAGTGGGAACACGTTTTGAGTCTATGAGCCAGGTGACACGGAGGTGACTCGGTACGCTTCACTCGGCAGCCTTCCCACCCACGTCTCGGAGGGAACTGAAGTTTGCTTCATTTAGATCATTCCCGTGATTTAAATGACGGGTTCTACCGAGCCACGCAGAAACCGTCTCATTTGGGAGATTAAATAACCGCTCTAAACTGGCTGCGTGGGGGTGGGGGACCCATCTGGGCAACGCCTCTGGTCTCTCACTTGGAACCCGTGGGAACGGCCCTTTGTGCCGTCAAAGAGGATGATAGTGGTATCAGAAAACCTCCCTG
This sequence comes from Alexandromys fortis, assembly GCF_014885135.2. Classification (NCBI taxonomy): domain Eukaryota; kingdom Metazoa; phylum Chordata; class Mammalia; order Rodentia; family Cricetidae; genus Alexandromys; species Alexandromys fortis. The sequence goes on from NW_026067929.1 coordinate 1,811,094, forward strand.
GACCATGGACCCGACTGAGGGAAAGACCAGAGAAGTTTCTGGTGCAAGGTAGCTCAGGGATACCCAGTGGTCCACACACAGGATCTAGCCAGGACGGGGTGACAGGTCACATATCCATGAGTGATAATTGTGATGCTGATGGGTAAGGGAAGAAGGGGATGAGGGGGAGCCATGCCCTGTAAGAACTGCCTGATAGGAGCATGAGAACATGTGCCAAAAAGAAAGCTCCGTGATGCGCCTCGAAGGTTCACTTCCCCAGTCCTTCCTTGACCAACGCCCACAGTGCCCATCCCGCTCTGCCTGGCTTTTGCTAGGATTTGTTCCTAAAATGTATCGTCTAAAATACCATGTATCTCACTTCTTTCATTCATCATCAGGCTCTTTTTTATGAGTTCAATGTCTGTTTGATTTAAGAGATGCCCAGGGCTTACTTAAAAAACTGTTTGGCACATGTGGATTAATGTAAGGAAACAAAATACAGAAATTGTGTTGTACATATCCAAAAGGAATTGGCAACAGCAGCCTCGGAGTATGGTGGACCAAAGTTGGCTGCAAACACAGAAAAGCTTGCGTTTAATAATACAATGGAGAATGTTGGAATAATTTTACAATGATTTGTCTGACAAAAGTGTGTGTGTGCGCGCGCATGTGTCCACAAAAATATGAATATACAAACAGGAAGGGAGCAGGAAAAAACATCCTTTTTCACTTTAAGTCTTCCTGATCTGATGTGGGATTGCCCTTTGTATGCTTTGAATATCATTGGTTAATAAAGGAACTGCTTTGAGCCTATAGCAGAGCTATAGATGAACAGAGCTAGGCAGGGAACGCTAAACTGAATGCTGGGAGAAAGGAAGTGGAATCAGAGAAGCCATGTAGCCCTGCTGGAGCCAGATAGAACTTTACATACAGCCACATGGCGATACACAGATTAATAGAAATGGGTTAAATTAATATGTAAGAGTTATCCAATAAGAAGCTAGAGCTAATGGGCCAAGCAGTGATTTAAATAATACAGGGTCTATGTGATTGTTTTGGGGCTAAGCCGCTGGGAAAAAACAAGCGGGAGCCTCCTGCTCTGATCAAAAAGACAGATTATCTGCAGAGAAAGAAAAGTCCACCTTGAGTCTATAAAAATAAATTCCTTTAAAATTATTGAGATAAAATATTTTTTGAAATAATCATTGTCTAATAATTTCTTTGTTATGAAAAAAATCTTTGACTATCTCCAGATTAGAGCAAATCTAGCAATGGTGTGGATGCCACAGCTCTAGAAATCATGTTACAAATTCTTTGGTGGATAGTGTCAGACAGCTTTGTAACTGTTTGCAAATGAAGCCAAGGATAGCATCGATTACTGGGTTTATCACTCTGAAACCCAAATACTCATTCTGCTTGGTACCTTCCATGAATTCATTTATTCATTTGCTCTGCTGATCAATACATATTTACTAGTCCACAGAATACACCCAGGTGTGAGTTATACAGGACAAGCCGTTCATATTCTTTGTCCTTGAGGATCCACTTCCTGCCTCCCACACCCCCAACTCCACACACCAGGCAGACTGAGCTACCATCAGTCTGCAGCCAATGAATGACAGAGGTGAGCTTGAGCACTGAGGCAGTCACTCCTGGGTACCACAGGACCGGCGAGGGAGGTGCGGTCGGTCACCCTGCAGTGGGTCTTAGAAACCATTTTCAAGGTTGGACTTGGCTCATCCAATATGTCCCCGTCATGAAGGTGAGCTCCAGCGTGAGGGAAGTGGTCGTGCTGGCTAGCCGAGGAGATACTGACAAACCAAGCTGCATGCAGCAGCAGCATTGGATTCTACAGCTCTACCCTGCATTCTGAAGCTCTACCCTGCATTCTGCAGACTGTCCACAGGCACTGGACTGGAGGAGTAATAATTGGATTGGATGTTATATTTCCAGTGTGTTTTATTTATAAAGACAGGAAGTCAGCAGGTACAGGAATAGAAAATAATTACTACAGGACAGAGAGGAAGTGGTCCAAGCCTGACAGCTTGACATGACCTGGAATTACCTGGCAAGAGCATCTCAGTGAAGAATTATTTAGATCAGGTCGACCTGTGGACATGTCTGTGGGGAACTGTCTTGATTGTTAGTTGAAACAAGAAGACCCTACCAGCTGTGGGTGGCACTATTCCTGAAGCTGGGCCTGGAACTGCGTAAGATGGAAGAAGCTACAAGCAAGGATGTATTTATCTTTGCTCTTTACGGGGGTGATGTCACTGGCTGCTTGAGTTCTTGCCTTAGTTTCTCCTAAATGGCATACTGCAACTTAGAATTCTAGGTCAAATAAACCATCCCCCCTGCCCCCCCCCCCGTTGCCTTTCCACAGAGTATCTGTGGTGGTTTGAAAGAGAACGTCTCCCGTGGGCTCCGGCACTTCAACACCTGGTTTCCGGTTGGTGCCAGGGTTATGAGTGGTTTGGTCACCAAATCATGATTGTCTCCGTCTCTATACTTCAGGGACTTGCTGCATTGAATCGCAGAAAAGGTAAAACTACCTGTTAGTTGGTTCAGGAAATAATAGCCTTGTTTTTTTCTCAGAAGCAAGACCGACCCAGGAGATAGTGGGGAGTCTACCCAAAGCCACACACCTTCCGGAACTGACCTAAGCGTAGGTGGTTATGAAGGGGCAGAGACCCATCCCCTCTGTCGACAGGACTGACAGAGATATAAGATGGAGAGAATGCTAACTTACTGCCTTGTGAAGGTCCCCAGAGGCTCCCAAGAGTCAATATGTCAGTTCGCTCTCCCCTGGCTCGACTTTACCGTGCTTTAGTGATAATTAATTGTCAAACAGGTCTAAGCTGAAACTGGATGGAGGAATCAATAGTACATTCTGCCTTGGCTTTTTATATTATCTAGACTTTGCTCTTCTCTCTAAATATGTTGATGGGATGACATTTTCAAACTGCAATGTCTGTCCGTTGAAGAGTGTATTCTTAGAAGAGATTTGAGGGAAAGTCTACACGGTCGCGGTCTATCTGGGGCTGATGCAGACAGCAGCTGCCCCCTGCACCACCCGCGGCGGTCCTGCTGGCCGAGGTGTCTACAGTTGTGCCCATCCTCACTCCCCTGGTCCTCCAAAGCCCGACCTGTGTAGGGCTGATAGGGCTGGACAGTGGAAGCAGAAAGCAGGTGGGCAAATGCCAGACTCTCGCCTGCTGGATGCTCTCGTACGACCACAGGATCAGTGTGACTCTGGATCCCATACTTTGCAAAACAGGTATGAGTGGGCATTTCCGCCACTGCTGCATTCCAGGTAGTTTCAAATGTGGCATCAAGTTTGGGCCAGTCCCTCTTCCCGGCCTCTGGTGGTCTGAGTAAGAATGACCCCTCTATAGGTTCATATGTTTGAAGTCAGTATTTTCAGAAGTCCGCCAGGACTGCTCATGGCCGCAACTAAAACTTTCATGGACAGAATAGAAGGACGCATGCACATCAGCTCCCCAGACCCCAGAGAGGCCCTGCCTAGGCTCCAGATATTTCTGGGGGTCTTGCAGACACAGAGCTCAATGCCGGTTCCGACCAGTAGAGGGAGACCACAGAGATCTGCTGCGGCTCTGGCCATGAGTGTCAGGCCGCTCGCTGGTGGCATCTGCCAGCCGCTTACCGTCAGAACTGGCTTCCGCTCGTGCCAATCAATGCTGCGCCACGGGCACGCTCCCTGGACCCGAGTCAGCCCCGGCTGTTTCTAATGAGAAGCACTAATTAGCGTGCCGATTGGCAGGCCTGCCTTCCCACCGTCCATCTCAACTTCTCAGCGAGTCCCAGACCTGCCCAGACTGCATCTGCAAGCGTGGTCAAGCTCCCACCTGACTAGGGTACCCATAGGTAATAATGCTTGGGTGAGGTCACCAGGGAGTCTGCAAGCCTCGTCAAAGCCCCACCCACTTGGGAGACCCAGGCCTGAGGATGCTTAGACAGGGTCCCGATGCCTGACAGCTCCCTGCGGGGCACAGGAAACTGCGGGAAATTGGAGTCTGAAGGGTCACTCTGTAATGGTGGGCGCTCATCCAGTGTCCCGTCAGGACCTCCTAGCCCTCACTGGGTCGCCGCATTGCCTTTGTTTTCTTCCCTATTCTCCTGTCCCTGGAATCAAACCCTAACATTGACTTGTGAATGAGGACGCCAGCTGATCCATATCCCCGACCTCACCCCTTCCTAGCTGTCGTTTAGCAATAACTGAGTCACCAGGAGCCAATTGGTCTGGCAAGAAGAGCAAGGACAACACAGGACGACTCAGATCCTCTCCTTCCTTGAGGTACAGTGGAATACAAGGACATTTTCTTTGCTTTATATCCGACAAAATAGCAGCAGGAAGTAATATTCTGGGAAAATGTCTTGTACTTTTCCTTGAACTATAGACCAGTTAGGTGTTCAGGCCCGCGTTAGCATTTAACTGTGATTCATGACGTAATAAGGAAGTCTTCAGTGCGAGAAGCCACTTTTCATGCTAAAAACCCGTTCTTTATTAGCTTTCTCCCTTCAGTGCGCCATAGCCCTGTGCTTCTTCAGAAACAGGGGCGTTCACTCTGGAAGGAGAGGCCAGCAGGACTCACAAATGTGAGCGTGTGGCCAGAGAGAGGGTGTATTGAGAACAGTGGAGGGGGGAGGGCGCCCCTGTTCTGCGCTGTCTCGGGACCAGGTCAAATGAAGACCCAGCATGCTTCGGCTGCTCCCTGTGATTGATGCCTGAGATGATGTCTCCGACTGATTCCCCACAGGGGATTATAGGAGGTTCTTGAGAACTGCACACCCCAGCAAGCCACCCAATGTCCCTAAATTAATTTCTTCTGTGACCTTCCACGTCGGAAATCTCTGTTTGTGCCTCCTTAATTAAGACAGCCACTGGAGTACACACAGTCCCTGTGGACCCGACTTGCGACTCCCACATGGCAGGACAGAATCCATAACAGGGCACTCAACACGGGGCTGCAGCTACACTTAGCTCATCCAGCCTGTGAGCTTTGTGGGATTTTAAAATCTGACACTACCAGCCCGCCCCCCAGGGTTTGTGTGTGTGTGTGTGTGCATGCATATGTGTGTGTGGCTTCTGAGTTTACAGATGATTTCAAGTTGAGTCACATCAGCCCATCAGACTGAAGGGGGAGGGTGGCAGAGCTGAGGAGCGTGGGTAGGAAGGAGGTGGCTACTGTGCCATGAGAGGAGAGAATCCAGTACATTCTTTACCTGTCTGTCCCCATCTGTTAAAACAGCAACGATAATTATTCGCACCCCCCCCCCTCTCTCTCTCTCTCTCTCTCTCTCCCTC